>NW_017671102.1:335816-357299 GCF_001879085.1 Nicotiana attenuata | reverse complement strand
CTAATCACTAATTTCCTAGCCCTAAATCATGAAATCAAAGTAGAAATTAGGGGTTTTGGGTAGAGTTAGGGTTTCGAGAATTTTGGGTGATCCAACCTCAATTTGGGGTCGAATCTTAAAACAAATTGCATATTTGAACTCGTGGGGTTATGGGTGATTGGGTTTTGGTCCGAGCCTCGTGTTTGGACCATGTGGGCCCGGTGTCGAATTTTGGTATTTTTGGAAGAATGCTAGGAAATTCATTTCTAGGCTATGGGATTATGTTTTTGAGCCTTTATTGATATTATTGAATTAATTATGCCTAGATACCATTGTTTCGGAGTCGGATTGTAGAGGAAAGGCGGTATTAGAGAGTTGATTGCTATTCTCGGACCGAGGTAAGTGTTTGTTCTAACTTTGGCTTGAGGGAACAGGACTAGGATGTTATTTGCTAACTGCTAAATGTGGAGTACGGTGTATAGACATGGTGACGGTTATCTATGCACCGGAGTCTAGCATGACCGTGAGTCTTAATTGTGTTTGACTCGGATTTTTGTGATACATCTTCCTTGTTTAATTGATAAGTTTCATATAATGTGAATGGTTGAGGAAGAATTGTGATTGGTATATTATTGGAGCGTTGGCTCGAACTGGAAATTGATAATTGAGAAAGAAGTGATTAAAAGAGGAAGTGTTGTGATTATTCCCTTGCCGGGACGCGTAGTCTATTATTGTTATTGCTCCCTTGCCGGGATTTAAGCATTATATGTATTCTCCCTTGCCGGGATATTTGGGCTGTTAGTTGTACCCTTGCCGGGTTAAATCGTTATGTTGTTGAATTCCCCTAATGGGGCCTCCTCTAGAAAGATTATATCCACTTATGAATTATGAAATGGGATCGTGTGGCACGCCGTCCACTTATGAATTATGAAATGGGATCGTGTGGCACGCCGTCCACTTATGAATTATGAAATGGGATCGTGTGGCGCGCCGACCACTTATAAATATATACTATGGGATCGTGTGGCACGCCGACCACTTATATGAGTCACAGTATTGATATAGTTTCGTTGTTATATCCGTTGATCTGTTTTCACTGTATCCCCCCGAGCATG
The DNA here is from genome assembly GCF_001879085.1 of Nicotiana attenuata. Classification (NCBI taxonomy): domain Eukaryota; kingdom Viridiplantae; phylum Streptophyta; class Magnoliopsida; order Solanales; family Solanaceae; genus Nicotiana; species Nicotiana attenuata. The sequence continues at coordinate 356,205 of NW_017671102.1, read as the reverse complement.
CCCCTCCCCAGTTTTATTTGATGTTTTCTGTTGTTATTTCCGTTGCCTTTGTATATATATATATATATATATATATATATATATATATTATAATGAGATGAATAAGATTACTTTACCCTTAATTAGAGGTTTTGATTTTGCACCTTTATAATGAAAAAAAGAAAATCCTAAGAGGGAGCGTTTTTCCCTAAAATAAAACTTACAAGGCGCGCGAATCAAAATTAGTCGAGATCCTAAAGTTTATCGAAAAATAAGTGGAAAAAAAAAAGACTAATATAAGGGGCCAGAAGGTGTCGATATAAAGTCACTGACGGTGGATTTTATATTTTGGACTATTATTTAATTTGAAGCATTTAGTCAATCATTGTCGATAGAATCTAAGTGACAAGAGATGTTAATACCTGAATATTCAAATTACTTATATTGATTAAAATAATATACGTCACAATTATTAATTTGATAAAAAAATTTGACAAGCAATTTAAAAAGGTTTCTTTATGAATTTATATTGATTATTCTTGTGCAAATGACTCCATGCATGTTAAGAGCATCTTTTTTCTTTTATTTTCTATTCTTTGGAAGAGCAACACTTTCGACATGTATGCTTGGAATCTTTTTAAAGAAGCTTAAGGGCACTTCAGTCATTTCTCATCAGCTATATAAGTGTCCTTTTGTGCTCTTCCCACATATACGTGTATGTTTTATGCTACTCCCACATGTATGCTTTTCTTTTTTTTCAACATATTCCTTACCAAAGCACACACAAGAAAAGACATCAGAGAAATCGATCCATCGCAAGACCAATTCGAAATCAGGTAAAAATTCCTTTCTGAAGTTCAGATTTGAGTTTGATTCAAAGTTATTTTGCTCGATTATTGCTCTGTATCAGCTTTGCTCCTTAGTTTCTAGCTTTTAATCCATTCTTTTTGGTTTTGGCATTTGTTGGCCTGTGAGTTGTGTTTGTACCTGTGATTTGTGCTGAATTTTCCCACTTTGTCCCTCAAATCCCTTGAACTTGAGGTAAATTTCTTAGTCTTTAATATCAATTTTGTTATTTTCTATGTGTTGTTTCTCCTTTTCTTTTTGTTCCAATTTGTTTCAACTCACACAACATCCGAAAATTTTGAGTTAGGGTTTTGATGGATGAAATTGGGGGAATGTGTTTTTTTAACAGACACTGCTGTGTGAATAAAACATGGCGTTTTGATATTTGATAAAAATGCGTTTTTTCTTTGTGTGTGTGTTTGGGAGTGGAATACAACATGAGTTTTTGATATTGAAGTTTTTTCTTTGTTATGTGGGTTTGTCATTGAAGTGTTTATACATTTCAGTCTGTAATTTTTTTTTGTTCTTGTGCTATTTTTTGCTGCTTACTTTTTGTGTGAAATGGTTTGGTAGTTTGGTTTGGAAAATGGAGGTGAAGAACCACTATCAAATTTCTGAAATTTAGAGGTTTGGAACATGAAGGTTAATGCCCCTCCTGGTTTAGATTTTTTGATATAATCAAAATATTAAAGTATTACATGAACAACATAGCCAATATAGTCTCACAAGGATAGAGATGATGTTTCCGAATCATATGATAAGAATGTTATTTGCTTTCAGAAGAACTCGAGACACAACTATAGGAGTACACACTCATCATTACTGCTAAGCCATGAACCTTCAGAATAATTAAGGCAACTTTTTCCCACCTTCAGAGAATCCTAGGAATTTTAACACACAGTATTGTATTATCCAAAAGAAGTTAAAAAGATATGCCAAATAAAATGAGGGAATTAACATTCAATGAGCTAATAAACCTCATATGTAAGTAAATATTCATGGCTCTGCTGGGAAAGACAGCTTTTATTGCCAGAGCAAATAAGTTTACCATACAGAATTAAATTATAATACATAAAACTGAGCTATTATTAAAGATGAATGGTGACTTTGGCTTTTGACGCTCGAAAAATAGAAGCCATAGACCATTCTGTTTTGAACATTCTGCAATGCCTTCTTTTTGACCATTCTGTTTCTTGTGTTCGAGAAAATAGATCTTCAAAAGCAGATGATTTACCAGGCCTAAAAGACCAAGTGTACCACTTATTACCAAAAGTTGCTTGGAATACATTTTTTCATCTTTCTTAAAAAGAATAATTAACAGGTCAATAAATATTACCTACACCCTTTAGTAAATTAGTTGTCACCTGTGTATCACCATCAGTCATGTAAATATAGTAGAGACAAACAATAAGAAAGCTTTTTGACAAGTCAAATTTTCATTTTTTCTTTAATGAAATATAAAATACAAATGTTACATTGAGCAGTTCAAAGTCTTGCAATACAACTCCTACATGGTAAAAATGTGAATCAAGGCTGGTCCATCCTATTTTATGCAGTATTATAGCAGCCAACCAAAGCTAATAAGTCATTTTTATTTGGATGACAAGTATTGCGTTCAATTCGAAAGGCATGGTTTTCACTTTTTAGTATGTCTCTTCATAGGATAGCTTCCAACACAAGTTCTCTCCATTGACAGATAATAGATGTAAACAAGTGATTGCTTTGTTCTACTGCTCTGTCACACGTGTTAGCAAAAGGAGAAAGTATCGGAGTGAGTAAAAGGGATAAATAAATGAATGCATGAATGAGAACCGACCCGTCTTCCCTTCTTTCTCTCGCTATTCACTCTGCCCTCCTCCATATTTCTTCCTTTTCTGATCTCTCTCTTGCCTGAACACATCCTTCTTGAGCTTTTCGTGTAACAACCTTTCTTTATTACTTACTTTTTTTTATCTTACTTATTTTCTTATTTTTTATTTTTTTTCATCTGTCAATTTGAAGCACTTCGGGTTTATCATCAAGTATGATTATGGGTCTCTCTCTCTTTTTTTTTTTCTCTGTTTATCTAAGTTGTTTGTGCTTTGATCTGATTCTTGATGCATATTTTAGGTTTTTCTTTTGTGGGCTTTTGCTATCCAGTGTAGTCGATGCAAAATATTTGAAATGTAAATTAAAGGAATTAGCTTTGTAGCTTGACTTGCTAGCTAGCTATCTTTGAGATTTCCTCTGTAATTTAGGGGTTTTACATCTTTCAATTTGGGACAGGTTTTAATCTTTTTGGATTGATGTAAATTAAAGGAAGTATATTTGTGGCTTGCATCTATCTATCTATCTATTTCTGAACTTACACATTTACAACTACTTTACCGGTTTGCCCTTGTAACTTATAGGGTTTTCATGTGTCAGTTTGGGGCAAGTTTAATCTCTTTGGAATATGAAGTATGGTACAGCACGGTAATCAAAACACAAAAAAAAAAAAAAAAAAATGAAAGTGTGAATGTTGTGAATCTTGCTTCATTTTGATTTGAGGAAAGTGGAAAGTTCAGTTCTTTGTATTACAATCTGTTAGAGAACCAAAGTTTGGAGTTCCTCAATGCAAAAAAGTGGTATTTTTGCTATTGAGCTGAAAAATAATTTTTTTTTCTCAAATTAGAAACAAATAGAAACTGATATAAACATCAAGATTTAAGACTTGAGGCCTTAAACATATCCTTTTATATGCAAGCATTAGAAATGCTAGCGGAAAAAATTAAATTCATGAAGAATCAAAAATTTCAACTGCATTAGAAATAATGGTAACTGAATTAGCTGGCTCAACCCTGAAAATTGAGTGATGATAATTGTCTTCACAAAATTTTAACTTTTTTCCCTTAGACTTGCTTCATGCTTACTGTTTAGTTGATTTTTTTAAACTTTTGCTTTATCCTTATCTGATAGGAACGAGTAAAATGTTGCTTTTTGGTTACTTTACGTTTCACTTTTGGTGTTTTGATTATTATGTAAAGATTTGTTTGAGTCCTAGAAAGGAACCCGTCAGCTGATTGTATATTTTGTATCAAATTTCGTATGGAGATAGTCATACTCATATTTTTAGTTCCATTTTGTGGAGGCATGCAGATTTTCAATTTATCTTCTTTATTATTGCAATTCTAGCGGTCCATTGTGGTTGTTTTCTACTTCTGTTATTCAGTGGCACTCGAACGAGAAGGTAAATTTTCTAATATCTCGTGATGTATTTTTAGGTATTGTAAGTTTTTGCTTGAGTTATTTTAAAAACTTATAATAAACATATATTGGTATTAGACGATGTTGAAAATATTTTCAGTAATGCAAATACGCACTTGACATTTCTCCTTCAGGAAATAGATGAGTGAAATGTCGAGTAAAAATCATAAAAATGAAAGCTCCGGAGAAATACATCCTGACAAGAAGGCTAGGCGACACGAATTATACCGGATGATGCAAGACGATAAAAAGGAGGCTCTCCTAGCACGAGCACGAGCGCGAGCAAGTAAGGGTGAAACAAGTGGCCGGCAACTTCCTGCCTGCTCGCTAATTAATAGCTTTGTTACCGCATCATCCTCTATGAGTGCTAATACTTCAAGCGAGCAATATCTTCCTTTTGTGGGATATTCAATAAATGAAACAGGTTAGAGAGCTAAACTGTCATTTCTTGATGGTATACGCAATTATAAATACGTATATGCATTTATAACTATCAAAATTATATACTTATACTTGTTATTGTTGTATACTTGTTATTTTTGTATCCCAGGATCTACATCTAACACAAATCATAAACAATATACTGAAGAGTCAATAACAATTCAACCATCAACTGATTATCTTATGTTAAAGACTGTTCCCAAATGCAAATTTTGCGGAGCCAAAAAATTTGAATACGAACCACCCGCATTCTGTTGTCGCAAAGGCACTGTTAAGCTGATTTCACATCAAGTACCACAAGAGTTAATAAATCTGTATCTAGGAAATACTGAAGAATCAAAGCATTTTCGAACCTACATAAGAACATACAATAATATATTTGCTTTCACATCCCTGGGAGTAAGCTATGACAAAGAGCTGGCAAAAAGGAATAAAGGTATTTATACATTTCGAGTTCAGGGATAAATGTATCATTCCATAAATGACTTGATACCAAGTAATGAAAAGGAAAAATTCTACAATTATATTTCTATGATAATGAAAATGAAGTGAGCAATCGAATGGCATGTTCCAGTAAATTGAACGAGGATACTGTGAAAAATTTAATGGAAATATTAAAAACCAATTCTTACACTACGTTTTTGAAATCCTTAATAAATATCCCACAATTATCAGATTTCTAAATTGCGCTTAAGTGTGATGCTGGTCTAGATCAATGAATAGACAACCTACCAACTACGTCAGAAGTGGCAGGAATATGGGTAGAACAAGATACCAATAATTGTATCCCTACACCACATATCCGAATATATACAAAAAGTGATAGAAGCCAGCTGGTAAATTATTATTACGGATGTTATGACCCATTACAATATCCATTACTGTTCCCTTACGGTCAAAATGGTTGGCATTGTGGTATTCAAAAACTTAAGCCTTCGGCTACCCCTTCTAGAACACATCCGTATTGTGAATACGAAATTGCCATGTGTAACCAATATGACTTCAATTGATGGATTCCTTGACATGGAAGCTGAAGTGATGCAAAAAGGCAAACGAAAAATTGAAACAGTTTCCTGTCGTGAATACTATTGTTATCAACTCCAAATTAGAGATGATGAAAATATAATCTTACATTCAGGACGATTAATTCAACAATATGTTGTAGACGAATGGATAAAAGTTGAAACTCAAAGATTAGATTTTTCTTTTTTCAATCAAGATTTATTCAGGATGGACGTGTTAGCGGGACTTTTAGATCTTTTACGACGCGGTGAGAGAGAAGGCTCACAGGTAGGTAAGAACAGAATACTTCCACTTAGCTTCACAGGAGGACCAAGAGATATGCGTCGCCAGTATATGGATGCTATTGCATTAGTGCAGCATTTTGGAATACCCGATATATTTCTAACTATGACATGCAACCCTTTTTGGCCTGAAATTCAAGAAAACTTGTTGTCGACAGATGAGGCCCAGAATAGACCCGACTTAGTTAGCCGAATATTTCGAGCAAAACTAGAAGAGCTTAAAAAGGATATACTAAAAAGAGAAATAATTGGTAAAGTTGCAGTATTTATGTACACGGTCGAATTCCAAAAACGGGGACTTTCGCATGCTCATTTTCTTATTATACTCGATGAAAAATACAAACTACAGACTCCTGAGGCATATGATAAATTTGTTTGTGCTGAATTACCGGATCCTAAAAGAAACTCTGATTTATTTAAGCTTGTTACACGACATATGCTACATGGTCCTTGCGGTCAATTAAATCCAACTAGCCCCTGTATGAAGAAAAAAAACGGTCATTGTAAATTTAAGTTTCCAAAAGAGTTTGCTGAACAGACAACTAAAAGAAAAAATTCATACCCTATTTATAGAAGACGAATTACAGGAAAATCTGTGGAAATTAGAAGACAACTTTTTGATAATTCATGGGTTGTTTCTTACAATCCATACTTACTTGGTAAATTTAATTGTCATATAAATGTGGAGATTTTCTCTGATATTAAAGTTGTTAAGTACATTTATAAGTATATTTGCAAAGGACATGATAAAATTGCATTTCATATACATCCTAATAACATGAATATAGAAGTAGATGAAATAAAAGAATATCAATCTTCTAGGTGGGTGTCACCACCTAAGGCTGCATGGCGCATATTTGCTTTCCTATCAGTGAAATGATTCCAAATGTATACCATCTTCAACTCCATCTTGATGGACAACAAATTATTTCCTTCAAAAATACAGACAATATTAGTAGAATTGTAAATAATCCTATGATTAAAAAAATAATGTTAACTGAATTTTTTAGAATGAATAGCGAAAATAAAAATGCTATGACTTTGAATTTATTATACCGGGAATTTCCAAAATATTTTGTATGGTCCGCAACATACAAAATGTGGTCGCATCGTCAACAAGGATATGCTATTGGTAGAGTTGTGTCATGTCATCCAACCGAAGGAGAAAGATACTATCTTAGATTGCTCTTAATGAATGTAAGAGGGACAAAATCGTATAAAGATTTGCGAACTGTAAATGGAATAGCTTGTGACACGTTTAGAGAAGCTACGGAAAAAAGAGGATTATTACTTTGCGATAATAATTTAATAGAATGCATGTCAGAAGCAGTAAGTTACCAAATGCCACACAGTTTAAGACACTTATTTGCTATACTATTAGTTTATTGCAATCCTGCTAATCCAAGAGAGTTGTGGAAAAAATTTGAAAGCCCGATGTCTGAAGTTTCAAAAAATACCCAAACATGCATACAAGAGAAATTCGTTGCAAAGTACTAAATCATATTAATGATATTCTTCATTCAATGGGTCGTGATATCAACGAATTTGAACTAACTCATGGCAAAATTCAACCATATGCAACAGTCAAAGAAGCTAAAGATGTACGTTTTGAAAGGAATATTATCTTTAATGAACAAGATTTGCTATTGCCATATAAACTAAACATTGAACAAAGAAGAGCTTACAATATAATCCTTGATACAATATTCTCAAATAAACCCGGAGCATTCTTCATTGATGGATCAGGCGGAACTGGAAAAAGCTTTTTATATCGTGCCTTATTAGCTACAGTGAGGCACAGAGGATTTATAGCATTAGCGATTGCGAGTTCAGGTGTTGCTGCTTCACTTCTTCCTGGAGGCTGAACTGCTCATTCCCGATTTAAAATACCTATTGATGTTGATGGAAATTTTAGTTGCAATACTAGTAAAAAAAGTTCACTGGCATCATTGATTCGAGATGCAAAACTAATAGTATGGGACGAAATTTCAATGGCAAAAAAAGAAATGATTGAAGCACTAGATTTGCTCCTTAGAGATTTAATGGAAACAACTATGTTGTTCGGCGGAAAGGTTGTTGTATTCATTGGCGATTTTAGACAAACTCTTCCCGTTGTCCGGGGTGGACAAAGGGAAGATTTTGTTCGCGAAAGCTTACTATGTTCTGAAATTTGGCATCAACTTGGAATATTACAACTGTCCGAAAATATGCGTGCGAAAACAGACCCAGCTTTTTATGAATATTTGATGAGAATTGGTAATGAAAAAGAAAGAAAAAATGATAAGAGCAAAATAGAAATTCTCCTTCCTCTGATCATACCCTTTATGTCACGACCCAAAATCCACTACGGGTCGTGATGGCGCCGGACACTACTGTCAGGCAAGCCAACTAAGTTATCAATTAAATTCTCTTTTAATACCTTTGAAAACCTAGGATTCTTCCTTCCATTTTTCATAATTAAAAACAATTTCTACTTCAATTCGAATTAAGTAATAACTATTAGTACACATCTCTGAAAAACCATCCCAGAACCCGGTGTCACAAGTGCATGAGCATCTACAGATAAGGAAATAAAATATAATATCCGTCCGAAATACAGTGGACAGGAATTAAATACCATAAGCTGAAAGGAACTACACTAGCTGCGGGTCGCCTCAAATAATGCAGCTCACCTAGTCCTAGAATTATCCGCGCCGCTACGCCCGGTAGGCCACTGGAGTTACTTATACATGTGGAACAAAAATGCACAGAAGTGTAGTATGAGTACGTAATCAACGTGTACTCAGCAAGTATCCCGTCTAATCTCGAAGAAGTAGAGACGAGATGGTCAACTTTGATACTTACTAGTGGTCCAATAATAATATACTAAATGTGTGAGGAAATCAGGGATTTTATATAGCAGTTCTAACTCACAAAGCGAGAAAACAGGTAAACACCTTCAACAAGTAATAAAGCATTTTCTTTTCATTATTTTATCAATTTATACCAAGCCATGAAAGGCAATACCCACATTTAAAAAATTTTCAGGAAAAACAATATATATATCATGCGCAAATCATGCCGAGGTTGACGGCCTGCTCCAACAGAAATGTAAACTGTGCACTACCGAGGGTCGAACGGCCCGAACCATAGATTCATCTATTTAATCTGCCGAGGCGTTCGGCCCGTTCCATAAATAAACACATACCCTGCTCGCGAATCATGCATGCGACGCAGGTACACATTGAGATACATGCTCAATCAGTCAATTAGGAACTTATCGGGGATATTTATCCAATTAAGACAATTTCTCTTTTTAACAGTTCAGGGAAATGATGTTAATCTCCTTCTAAATTCATTTACTAATCCAAGGTGACTTATGCAATTCAAGCTATCAATAGGTTCATAAATAATCCAAGTATAACATGCTTATGGGTCCTAACTACCCGGACAATAGCATAACAGTAGCTACGCACGGACTCTCGTCACCTCGTGCGTACGTAGCCCCCACAAACAGGAGCACATAATCAATTATTACACCTATGGGGACGTTTCCCTCTTACAAGGTTAGAAAGGAGACTCACCTCGCTCCGAAGACTCATAACCGGCATTCTACATTCCTCCGAAGACTTGCACCAACGCACAATGCTCCAAAACTAGCCAATGATTATACAAATCCATTAATATATGCTTAATTAAACTTTACAACCCAATTTGTAACAATTCCTAACCCCGAACGAAAAGTTGACCAAAATGCCCTCGGGCCCGTGTGCCCGGAATCCAAAATTTCTTGAAGATAAAGTTTACCCATGAACTCACGAACTCAAATATATGATTTTCTCTTACTTCCATACTCAAAATCGTGGTCAAAATTCAAGAACACTAATTTTCTAGGTTTTCCACCAAAACCCCAAATTTATGCAATTTTCCAAGTCTAAATCCATATATAAACCTTGTATTTAACTCTAAGCTAGCATAAATTACTTACCTCATGACAAGAGACGAAAATGGCACCTCAAAGCTGCTCCCCATCGACTCCAATGGAAGAAAAATGGGGTTGAAATGAACTCAACCCCGAATTTTAAAAACCTCGCTGCCCCAGTCATTTCCGCACCTGCGGACACTGGACCGCTTCTGCGGTTCCGCAGGTGCGGTCAACAGCCGCTTCTGCGATCCGCCCTGGCCGCCCCCTTTTCGCTTCTGCGATTTCCACTTCCGCAGATGCGGTCCCGCTTCTACGGAACCTTAACCGCATCTGCGGTCCACCAACCTTCGAAGAAACCCGCTTTTGCGGCTCCCTCTACCGCTTCTGCGGGGCCGCTTCTGCGGTCCCATTTCCGCAGAAGCAGAAATACCAGCAACCAGCAAACCTCAGCCTTCCCAAAAATCCATTTTCGATCCGTTAACCACCCGGAATTCACCCGAGGCCCCCGGGATCTCAACCAAGCCTACCAACCAATCCGAAAATACATTACGGACCTACTCGAGGCCTCAAATCATATCGAACAACGCTAAAACCGTGAATTACACCCCAATTCAAGCTTTATGAACTTTAGAACTTCAGACTTCTATTTCCGATGTTTAAACCCATCAAATCACGTCCGATTGACCTCAAATCTTGCGCACAAGTCATATTTGACATTATGAACCTATTCCAACTTCCGAAATCGGATTCCGACCCCGATATCAAAAAGTTCACTTCCGGTCAAACTTCTCAAAAACCTTCAAATTTCTATCTTTAGCCAAATGGCTTCAAAATGACCTACGGGCCTCCGAATTCACTTTCGATCGCGCCCCCAACTCCAGAATCACCATACGGAACTATTCATAGTCTCGGAATCCCAAACGGACATTGATAACACTGAAGTGCACTTCAAACCAAACTTATGAAATTTCTTCCAAAATGCCAACTTCCACAATACGCGCCAAAACACTCCCGGGTTATCCAAAACCCAATCCGAGCATACGCCCAAGTCCGAAATCATCATACGAACCTGCTGGAACCTTCAAATCCCGATTCCGAGGTCATTTACTCAAAATTCCAATCCTAGTTCATTCTTTAAATTTTAAGCTTCCAAAATAAGAATTCTCCTTCCAATTTAACTCTGGACTTCCCGAAATTCAATTCCGACCACACGTACAAGTCACAATACCTGAAATGAAGTTGCTCATAGCCTCAGACTGCTGAATGACGCGCTAGGGCTCAAAACGACCGGTCGGGTCGTTACATTCTCTCCCACTTAAACATATGTTCGTCCTCGAACGTGCTGAGAATTACACTGATGTAGTCTGAAATCACTGTTTAACTTCTCATGCACCTTCCCGTGCTACCACAACTTAGTTGAGCACATTAGCTCGATAAATTCTGAAGATATTCCCTTTTATTCAACAAATAAGCCTAGAGCCCAATTCCAACATCCGAAATTTCTATGCCAGGCCTGTTTCCAACATACGATCACCATATCAATCACTACACGCTGTACTCAAACACGACTGCATAACTTTGTTGAATTCACACTTTGCATCACTTACTCATAGGACCACAATAACCCTTCTGATCGTATTAATCGAAATTCCACGGATCCGATGCTCCTATTGCACCTCATGACCTGCATAGGTCTTGCTCTTATTCTTACAATAACACCAAGACGGAAGAGATGTGCAGAAATTCATAATCAACTGCCGAGCCAACCAATCATTGAGCCTATACTTCTGACAAGTAACATTACCAAATTCTGAACAAAATAATGGTCTATGATCCTTAATATATTTTGCGTAATCAGATTGCACTGATCCTAAATCCAACAACCTCGTCTCACCTAGTATGAACTGCTCAGGCAATAAGCCACCCCGACATGACCAAAAGTCTCATATGATGCCACAATGTGCCAATAGGCTACCAATTAGAATGCGATACAAAAAGGAAAATGAACTCTGAAAGGAAATTTTAATTGCCCCCGCTCGCGAATCATACATGCGACGCGGACGCACAACTAATATGAGCTTCCTTAAGAAAATAGGAAACAGAACACAATAAGCAGATATGGGGAACTGTACTGATCATTACGCTGTTGCGGCGCGCAACCCGATCCAAACAACATAACCATGGCGGCGTGCCAACCGATCCACACATAGAACTCACATTAGGAGATATACATCGAGCTAAATTTGCCCATTACAACAAAATACCGAATATCGGTCATAAGCATGCTAAGGGCACAATAACATCCCTGAGGGAACATATAACGTCAAAAGCTACAAAACTCAAGCACAACTGAGGTGCGATATATATATTCTGAATCTCAAGAGCCATTTTGCTCATAATACATCATTTCCACGCGGATCCTCAACACATAAACAATCTCTCAAGCCGTCTCACAACTCACACGGCGCAACGTGCCACTATACGAAATATCTAACAACGAAATAACACCCTGACTACTCCATAAGGAGCGCGTTACTGAAATGAACTCCACTGGCCTGACATAGAGCCCATATTCACATTTAAACCAATCCACCGACCTCAAGTCGATTCTGATCACATCAAACTAAGCCAATATACTTTCAAAGGTCCATACTAATTTCCCGCTCCTCATAACACACCAGAACAACCGTCATAACCGGAGAAATCCTCCACGGTCCACAACTTAATAGACTGAGTGCCCTCCAGGCATATATTCTCAATTTAACGATATCATCACAACTCTTCACACTTGGTGTAAATTCTCAATAACTCAAGTGAATTCATGCCACACTCATACGATCTTCCTGTAGGACTCGCCCCCACAATCTTCCGAAACACATAACGGGTCCACACATCCAAACCACCGGCTGCACTAACGCTGAAAAGCGATCAAGAATCCTTAACCAGGATGCAAAGCCTCTTTCACAAAGCACCAATCTCAGGTGACACCGATGACAATACCACTTACTTTAAACATCGAAACTCTTTTCGTGCTCATCCGAGCTCGTGACATCCTTGTCAGCACCGAACTGCAACCTTGATTTTTCACTCTAAATCCCATACTAGTCACTGCACCCAACATGCCAATGTACGATAGAACATGACCCTTATCATAACCCGAAATTGCTAATAGGTCCACACTTCATCACATAAAAGCCTTTCACTGAACTCACTTCAAGAGAATCATAGCAACACACATGCAATTTCTTATGACCATGGAAATGCACAAATCTCTAAGTAATGGTCTAAGGCACCACAACCCTTCCGGAATCCACTTCCAGTTAACAAGCCATAACAGAAGAATGCTTCTGAATAACATCAATTACGGAGGCCGACAAGCCTCACACGTACCGCCACAAATCATACGCATAACTTGATCACGCTGAATGAACTGATCACTGACCCCAATATGCCAATTCAACTATGGCTGATCAATCTACCTCCTTCCAGTTTATCCTTGATTGCCTTGGAAATAATACTAACTCTCTTCAACACATAACATACTCCCTCTACACTCACCCCGAGTGTCCTTGAGTCACGAGGCCATGCTGTCTCATATCCCACGAACTATTTCATATCTCTCAAATGCTACACCACAAGTCAAAATATCATAGAACATTCTGGGCACCTTCTCATAAGCTGTTACAATCTTGATCCTTAACTGTACTCATAGGCTTGAAATCATTGGGCACCACACTTTATCCCTCGGGATCTACTAGGACCGTTGCTAAGAGCCACCCGCTCTGACTTGGCCCCGAATATAATCAACTCCATGAGTCTTCCATCACATAATACCCTCTTGGCGAAGAACGCGCCGAGTCACTTCCCTGGGAACCCGCATCTATACAAGGCAAAATCCTGAATCTTTCCCCAAGTCTGAACACGGGCCAATAGGGCCAACCATAACACGCCCCAACAATTCATCTACTCATTTTACCACTTACGGTCTTTTCCCGTAGCGGGAATAACCCATCAATATGCTAATAACCAGAAACCTCACGAGCAGTTAACTCTGCAACCTCATCATAAGCGGCGGGACTCTCCCACTTAGCTTGAAGCCATCATACCACAAATCTGGAATTCACTCGTCCTCTTTATCTCTTATTGACATAACCTCGCGCAATCAACCGCCAAAGCTCTCGAAATCTTTCTGTAAAACCCCTTCTTATATTCTAACTCATCAACATATTTGCACAACCGATTCCCTTGCTATATAACCGATAGGATTCTTCGCAGAAGCCTTGCCAACCACGCGATCGCTAACCTGCTCCCTTGGGTAACCCACCTATAGAAGCTCTCCCCGGCCTCTTCCAATGCTGCTGCACGAGGCACAATCACTTCGATATCAATAACCTATATTGGGTCTGAGCTCACTTTCCAACTACACAGGTCCATTTACCCCTCGTGGACATCATTTAAGTGTGGGACAACATCCTTTCAATTCAACGTCATGCTACATCCTTCTTCATTTAAGCGGCTCCTTTCCGTTATATTAAATCTCTGGCCGCACAAAAATCCCTACTTCAAATTAGATCCGTAGACCCCAATAACCAAGCGCCAATATTCTCCAATCGTTCTAGACTCTTCTTAAGGCGCATAGTCACCTTATTACCAAGCCCCCTACGCAGCTCCGCTGCTCTCCCACTTTGTGCAAACTCACTTCTTCAATCAACCGCTCGGCCTGCGCTCCCTAAGCTTGGCCTTTTAGAAGTTTAAAACTCCGCCTGACCCTTCCCACATGTCCTTCTCATCCTTTTCTGCTCAGTTGTTGCCTTAATAAAATTTATCTTGATAGGACTTGAATCCACAATTTGCTACTAACTCCAAACTTTTTCGAAGGTCAACTTTTTCGAACCGTCAAGATTAGAAATTCTGATTCGATCCTAAACCACCACACCATGCGATATCTGACAGTTGTATCTTCAATAGTATTTCACAATATCCTGCCATAAAGGCGAATTGTAGCAGATTGTTCCATCGATAGACTTGGTACGTTCCATTAGGGTCACGACGCCCCATCATAAAAGAAAGCTCCATCACGCTTGCGAATACTAGGTCTCATTACTTCCACCAGCCCATATCTGACCGTTCTTAGTTCGACTGCCTTTCCCCTGCCGGGATTAAAATACTGAATCCCTTTCATTACATACTGAGTAAACCTCCCTTCAATGCATTCACGCCCCGACACGTGGGCAAACACCCTACCATCACAACAACATTGCGGAATAATCGCTTATAAGCATTATGGCAACCTGTGCCTAGCCTCAAGGCTTTTAGAAGTTCTGTTACTGAGCTGAATACTAGAATATCCTTCCATAAGGCGACTATAATAGTCCAATCAATTATACCGGGAGGATCATCACGCACCATATTTGTAGTGCCATTACAATCCTTCAATTTTCGATTTATAACAAGCGCTCTCGTAGGACTGGGTAGGAAGAAATCAAAGGCATAAGCCTCAAAGGAATTGGACCGCACGATAAAGAAATCAAGAAGGGAAGTACTCCTAACAGCCCTGTAGCCTCCCAAGGATAAGTACAGACATCTCCGTACCGATCCGCGAGACTCTACTAGACTTGCATGATTTGTGAGACCGACGGGAACCTAGTGCTCTGATACCATGTTGTCACGACCCAAAATCCACTAAGGGTTGTGGTGACGCCGGACACCTCTGTCAAGCAAGCCAACTAAATTATCAATTAAATTCTCTTTTAATACCTTTGAAAATCTAGGATTTTCCTTCCATTTTTCATAATTAAAACAATCTCTACTTCAATTCAAATTAAGTAGTAACTATTAGTACACATCTTTCAAAAACCATCCCAGAACCAGGTGTCACAAGTGCATGAACATCTTTTGATAAGGAAAATAAAATACAACATCTGTCTGAAATACAGTGGACAGGGAATAAATATTAAAAAGGGTTAAAGGAACTACACTAGCTGCGGGTCGCCTCGAACAATGTAGCTCACCTAGTCCTAGAATCATCCGCGTTGCTACGCCTAATAGGCTGCTAGAGGTATATATATACTTGTGCAATAAAAATGCACATAAGTGTAGTATGAGTACGTAATCAACGTGTACTCAATGAGTATCCCGCCTAATCTCGAAGAAGTAGAGACGAGATGGCCAACTTCGACACTCACTAGAGGTCAATTAACAATATTCTAGAAATGTGAGTGAAATCATGGATTTATATAGTGGTTTTAATTCGCGAAGGCAGAAAGCAGGTAAACACCTTCAACAAATAATCAAGGGCTTTCAAGGTTTATTCTTTATTATCTAATCAGTTTATATCAAGCCACAAAGGGTAAATTTCACGTTTAAAAATCCTCAAGCGACAAATAACATGCGCAAATCACATTGAGGCGACGACCCGATCCAACAGGAATGTAACTTGTCCACTACCGAGGGTCGAACGGCCCGTACCATAGATGCATCTATTTAATCTGCCGAGGCGTTCGGCCCCTTCCATAAATAAACACATACCCTGCTCGCGAATCATGCATGCGACGCAGGTACACATAAGGATACATGCTCAATCAGTCAATTAATAACTTATCGGGGAATATTTATCCAGATAAAGCCAATTCTCCTTTAACAAATTTTAAGAAATGACGTTTAATCCTTTTAGAAATTTACTTACTAATTCAATGTGATTTAAGCAATTCAAGCTATCAATGGGTTCATAATTAATCCAAGTATAACATATTTTTGGGTCCTAACTACCCGGACAATAGCATAATAGTAGCTACGCACGGACTCTCGTCACCTCGTACGTACGTAGCTCCCACAAATAGGAGCACATAACCAATTAATTCACCTATGGGGACAATTCCCTCTTACAAGGTTAGAAAGGAGACTCACCTCGCTCCGAAGACCCATGACCGGCATTCTACATTCTTCCGAAGGCTTGAACCGACGCACAATGCTCCAAAACTAGCCAATGGTTATACAAATCCATTAATATATGCTAAGGTACTCATTATAATCCAATTTACAAAAATTCCTAACCCCGATTGAACAGTTGACAAAAATGCCCTCGGGCCCACGTGCCCGGAATCCAAAAATTTTCGAAGATAAAGTCTACCCATGACCTTAGGAACTCAAATATACAATTTTCACAAAATTCCATCCCCGAAATCGTGGTTAAATTCCAAGAATAATCATTTTCTAGGTCTTCTCTCAAACCGCAAGTTTTTCTACAATTTTCATGCTCAAATCCATATATAATTGATGTATTTAACTCAAAATAGGTGGGGATAACTTACCTTGCCATTGATGATGAAAATCCTCTCTAAAAATCCTCCAAGAATCCTCCCAAGCCAAGAAAAATATGATGACAAATGGCCAAAATCGGATTTTAATACAACATTCTGCCCCAGCTCCTTTCCGCATCTGCGGCTCCCAGACCGCTTCTGTGGTCCCGCAGGTGCGGCCCCAATACCGCATTGCGGTCCTCACCAGGCCTCCCCCTTTCCGCTTCTGCGCTCCATCCTCTGCAGTTGCGATCCCGCATCTGCAGCAAAATGACCGCATCTGCGGTCCCAGCTCCCCTCACCTCCAGCCGCTTCTGCGGTCCATCCCATGCTTCTGCGGGGCCGCTTCTGCGGTCCCATTTCCGCAGAAGCAAAAATACCAGCAAACAGCAAACCTCAGCTTTCCCAAAAATCCATTTTCGATCCGTTAACCACCCGGAATCCACCCGAGGCCTCCAGGACCTCAACCAAACCTACCAACCAATCCCAAAACACATAACGGACTTGCTCGAAACCTCAAATTATATCAAACAACGCTAAAACCGTTAATTACACCGTAATTCAAGCTTTACGAACTATTAGAACTTCAAACTTCTATTTTCGATGTTTAAACCTATCAAATCACGTCTGTTTGACCTCAAATTTTGCACACAAGTCATATTTGACATTACGGACCTACTCCAACTTTCGGAATCAGATTCCGACCCCGATATCAAAAAGTCCACCTCCGGTCAAACTTCTCAAAAACCTTCAAATTTCTATCTTTAGCCAAATGGCTTCAAAATGACCTATGGACCTCCGAATTCACTTCTGATCGTGCCCCCAACTCCAGAATCACCATACGGAGCTATTCACAGTCTCGGAATCCCAAATGGACATCGATAACACTGAAATGCACTTCAAGCCAAACTTATGAAATTTCTTCTAAAATGCTAACTTCCACAATAGGCGCCAAAACACTCCCGGGTTATCCAAAACCCAATCCGGGCATACTCCCAAGTCCGAAATCATCATACGAACCTGCTGGAACCTTCGGATCTTGATTCTGAGGTCGTTTACTCAAAATTCCAATCATAGCCATTTTCTCCAACTTAAGGCTTCTAAAATGAGAATTTTCATTTAAATTTAACTCTGATCTTCCTGAATTTCAATTCCGACCATACGCACAAGTCACAATACCTGAAATGAAGCTGCTCATGGCCTCAGACTGCTGAATGACGCGCTAGGGCTCAAAACGACCGGTCGGGTCGTTATAGAAGTGTAGTACGAGTACATAAATAATATGTACCCAGTAAGTATCCCGTCTAATCTCGAAGAAGTAGAGACGAGAGGTCGACTTGATACTCACTAGGGTCAGCAATATTTCAAGGTATAATATTATCAATAAAGAATTACTAATAAGCAACAGTTTATAACAAGGCATATAGGTTATATCCTCACAATATTTCTAATTAACCATTTACTTCCATTACAATTATCAATTTATATCGGCCAAGAAAGGCAATGTCAACATTTAGCACTCTCAGTAAAACAATAAGCATGCGCAATTATGCCGAGGCGGCGGCCCGCAACAGAATTAAACTGTGCACTTGCCGAGGGTCGACGACGCGCCTATAGATGCATCTATTCATACCGAGGCGATCGGCCCGATCCATAAATAAGAAGAAAATATCAAGTATACACACAAGGCACATCAATAGTCATAAATGCCAAGCAAGACTTCAACAATTATACAAGTACGTTCTTATTCCCGATTTAAATCCCTAACATATCCTAGGTGCTCGGAATAACAAGATAATATAATGATTTACATAAACAAGCATGATGTGGGTCCTAAACTACCCGGACAATTAACATAGTAGTAGATACGCACAAACTCTCGTTACCTAGCGCGTGCGTAGCCCCCGCATTTAGCAACAATTATACGATTATAAATCTTATGGGGACAATTCCCTCTTACAAGGTTAGAAAGGAAACTCACCTTGCTCCAAAGTGCACTTCCAATATCAAGAACAAGCCCAAGCCCTTACTTCGAAGCCGAACAATTCCAACTACACTACAATAAATTTTGCCTAAGGCCACACTAACTTTAGCCAACGTTCGGAAAGCGTTGTCAAAAACATCTATGGGAACATTTATAAAGGGGTGACCTTTGTTAATCACTTTTGGCTACGAAGTTTAGGCCACGCTTGTTAAGAGTTCTCTTTGAATAAATAGACAACAGATTTTAAGTGTACTCAGCTCAAATAACATTTGGCAACACATACTCACCTATATTACAACGCTTATAGAACGTCCCATTTCTTAATCATAAAAGCAACCCTTTATAAGGGTGCTCTAAACTTTTCCAATAAAAACTTTCATTAGAAGTTTCCCTCCATTATTGTTCCTAATGAAATATTTGGGAGGGAATTTTAAAAAAGGAAATATTTTCTCCCATTTTCTAAAAGGAAAAACGACAGTACAAGAAATATTTGCCCATTTTTTATCCCACACCTCCATCGACTTGCTGGTGCTGAAGAAATTTCCATTTTTACCGCCGCATCTTCCACCACCTCTGTTGCTGTTGTTATCGCTGCTTCCACATTAATGGTTGATTAAGTCTTGAAATGGTAACCTCCTGCCCCTTTATTTTCAGTTATTTCCAGTTTAGGGTTTTGATTATTTGAATACTCTTATTAAGGCTTGAATTAGGGTTTTGGTTCTGCCCACCCACCTTGATAGTATCTCCATTGTCGTCCAATACCCAGAGACTTACTTGCAAAGCAGTCATCCATGTAATTTGCTCTATAATTACTAATAGTACCACTAATACTTCAATACCCACTTCCACTACTTTGATTTTTCTCACTCCTTTTCTTCATCTTATTGTTTGTTCTCTACCTTAGTGAGTTTTTCTTTTTCTTTTGCCAAAAGTTAAGGCTTGCTGTTGCAAGCTCACAATTTTTCTCCAGATTTTGAGAAACATTCAGAACTCTCTTGTCCACATCATGCTTGTGACCGTAGGAGTTGGACTATTTAAGTAGGTTGATAATTTATTTTCGGCCCTAAGTCTTTGGTCATATTTTTTAGAATTTAGAGATGTTCTTTGTTGTTTAAATACTGACATAGACAAATTATCAATAAATTATTTGTACTAATGTTGGTTATTCTAGATAGAAAGAATCGTTTTGTTGCTACTGTTCAAAGATTTGCCAGTGGTGAGTGCTTAGAATAGGCTATGGGTTGTTATTTTCGTAAATTGTACTGTTCAACTTCATGGTTTTACACTTTTGTATCCTTTAGTTTTTAAGCTGACATGTTTATATCATTGGTTTATTCTAATGGTGCAGTACTCGAATTGCATCATGGAGAGCTGAACTAGGTCTACCTGAACTGAAGGTTGGAATTAT
>NW_017671102.1:330720-333848 GCF_001879085.1 Nicotiana attenuata | reverse complement strand
ACTAAGCCATAGTCCCCAACTCACATTCGACCCCGCACTAATCGTAGAGTACGTGTCTTGCCTCGATATAGCGTCACAGTGTGATATACCAGGGTTTCAAACCCACAGGTCATCATCCACATCTATTACTCACCTCGAACCGGCCACGAGACTAGTCCGCTAAGCCTTTCCCTCTTGAATCAACCTCCTCGGGTGCCGAATCCGATCAAAACCACAAGGAATACATTCAAATAGGCTAATGGAACATAACCCAATCAAAAGAACTCGAAAAACACCCAAAAACACGAAGTTCGCAAAACCCGAGCCCCGGGCCCACTTCTCGAAAAATTATGAAAATACACTTTTTCGAGCCCCGGGCCCACTTCTCGAAAAATTATGAAAATACACTTTTCCGGAATCCTCGTCTCACCACGAGTCCATACATACCAAATACACAAGAATCGGAGTCCATTTGACCCCTCAAATCGCCAATTTAGACTCTCTTAGGCTTCAAGCCCTAACCTCCATTTTTACCCTTTAATTCCTTGAATTTCCAGTGTTTAATCCTTGTTTTTATACCCTAACAACATTATTTGAGGCCACAAGTTCATACCTGATGGAATCTCCTTTGAAATCTCTCCAAATCGCCCAAAATCGCCTCTTCCCGAAGTCCCAAAATGTTTTTCTAACTTCTGAAATTTTGAACCCACTGTTCATTAAACCCTCAGTATTTTTTCGCTTCTGCGGTCTCCTGACCGCACCTACAGTCCCGCTTATGCGGCAAATTGACCGCTTATGCGGTTGCTGCCTATGCGATCCCAATGACCGCTTATGCGGTCTCTACAATAATCCCAGGACCGGTTCTGCGGTCGCTTACCGCATCTGCGGTGTCCGCTCTTGCGGAGAAACTTCCGCTTTTGCGGTAACCGCCCAGGCCCTCAAGGGCCACTTTTGCGATCACCCTACCGCATCTGCGGAACCACTTAAGCGGCTCCTTTTCTTCAGATGCGGAAATACCAGAAGCCTCAAGAATCTGCTACAACACCAAACATTCCAACTTCCGATTAATCATCCGAATTTACCCCGAGGCCCCCCGGGACCCCAACCAAAAACACCAACACATCCTAAAACCTTATTCAAACTTGCTCCAATCCTCAAAACACGCCAAACAACACTAAAACCATTAATTTACATCGGAGTCAAGCCAAAGCTTCTTAAAAACTTCCGCAATACGCATTCGATCAGAAACCCGACCAAACGACGTCCGAATGACCTAAAAATTTGCAGACATATGCAAAATCACCCTACGGAGCTACTGAAACTCTCGAAATTCCATTCCGACCCTCGGATCAAAATCTCACCTATCAACTGGAATTTGCCAAAATTCCAACTTCGCCAATTCAAGCCTATTTCTACACCGGACCTCCAAATTCAGTTCCAACTTCACTCCTAAGTCCCAAATCATCCCCCGAAGCTAACCGAAACACCGGAATTCACATCCGAGCCCTCTAACCACATAGTCAACTTCCGGTTGACTTTTCTAAAACAAGCTTCCTTCTAGAGGCTATGTGCCTTATTTTCAACCAAAACCAATTCAATTACACCCGATCAACTCTAATACCGATATTGAAACATGAAGCAACACAATAAGGGGAAAACGGGGCGGTAACTCACGTGACGACGGGCCGGGTCGTCACATCCTCCACAACTAAAACAAACGCTCGTCCTCGAGCGGGTCAAGAAATATACCTGGGGTCTAAAATAAGTGAGGATATCTGCTCCGCATCTCCCGCTCGGTCTCCCAAGTGGCCTCCTCCACGGACCGACCTCTCAACTGCACCTTCACTGACGCTATACCTTAGACCTCAATCTCCGCACCTGTCGACCCAAAATGGCTACAGGCTCCACATCATAAGTCAAGTCATCATCCAATTGAACTGTACTGAAGTCCAACACATGCGATGGGTCCCCAACATACTTCCGGAGCATAGACACGTGAAATACCGAATGAACTCCCGATAGGCTGGGTGGCAAAGCAAGCATATAGGCCACCTCTCCAATCCTCCTGAGTATCTCAAAAGGGCCAATGAATCTCGGACTCAGCTTTCCTTTCTTTCCAAATCTCATGACGCCTTTCTTAGGCGAAACCTTTAGCA
Source organism: Nicotiana attenuata (assembly GCF_001879085.1). NCBI lineage: Eukaryota > Viridiplantae > Streptophyta > Magnoliopsida > Solanales > Solanaceae > Nicotiana > Nicotiana attenuata. Next base: position 331,713 of record NW_017671102.1, on the reverse strand, counting down.
AAACCTTCTCACCCACTAAATAAGATACATCTCGGACCTTCCGGTCTGCATAACTCTTCTGGCGCGACTGGGCTGTGCGAAGTCTCTCTTGGATCACCTTCACCTTGTCCAAAGCATCCTGGACAACTCTGTCCCCAACAACCTGGCCTCGCCGGGCTCAAACCAACCAACTGGAGATCTACACCGTCTCCCATATAAGGCCTCATATGGCGCCATCTGAATGCTAGATTGGTAGCTGTTGTTATAAGCAAACTCTGCGAGAGGCAAATAATCAGCCCAAGAACCTCCAAAATCAATCACACAGGCACGCAACATGTCTTCCAATATCTGAATGGTACGCTCGGACTGCCCGTCCGTCTGAGGATGGAGTGCAGTGCTCAACTCTACCTGTGAACCCAACTCTCGCTGAAAGGTCCTCCAGAACTGAGAAGTAAACTGAGTACCTCTATCTGATATAATAGAAACTGGGACCCCCTGCAATCTCACGATCTCACGAATGAAAATCTCTGCTAACCGCTCCGAGGAATAGGTAGTACATACAGGAATGAAGTGCGCGGACTTGGTCAGCCTATCCACAATCACCCAAACTGAGTCAAACTTCCTCGCTGTCCGAGGGAGACCACTCACAAAGTCCATGGTAATCCTCTCCCATTTCCACTCGGGAATATCTATACGCTGAAACACACCACCGGGCCTCTGATGCTCATACTTGACCTGCTGACAGTTGAGGCACCGAGCTACATGACTCACAATATCCTTCTTCATTCTTCTCCACCAGTAATGCTGTCTCAAACCCTGATACATCTTCGCGGCACCTGGGTGGATAGAATACCGCGAGCTATGGGCCTCCTCCAATATCAACTCCCGAAGCCCGTCCACATTGGGCACGCAAATCCGGCCCTACATCCTCAACACACCATCACTATCAATAGTCACATCCCTGGCATCATCGTGCTGAACTCTGTCCTTAAGGACAAGCAAGTGTGGATCATC
>NW_017671102.1:284557-329719 GCF_001879085.1 Nicotiana attenuata | reverse complement strand
AAGAACGACCTCTGCCCTGCTGATGCTGGCCCCTAGATGGAGCACCACTGTAGCTACCTGAACCACGAGGCCTCTTGGCCTCCCTCTCCTCTCGCTCTCGGCGACGATCTGTCTCAATCTGGCGAGCCATATCTACTACCTCCTCAAATGAAGCTGCTACCACCCTCTCCCTAGTCATCAAAATACGAATCGAATAGTTGAGGCCATCTATGAACCTCCTGATCCTCTCCCGATCTGTCGGGATCATCCACGTAGCATGTCTGGCCAACTGAGTAAACCTCAACTCATACTGGGTCACTGTCATATCACCCTGGATCAACCACTCAAACTGTCGGCGTAGCTCCTCTCTGCGAGACTGCGGCACATACTTCTCCAAAAAGAGAGTGGAGAACTGCTGCCAAGTAAGGGGTGCTGCTCCTGCAGGCCTACGCCTCTCAAACTCCTCCCACCATGTAAATGCCGGTCCTGAGAACTGGAAGGTGGTAAAAGACACCCTACTAGAATCTAAGATCCCTGCTGTGCGAAGCATCCTCTGGCACTTGTCCAGGAATCCCTGGGCATCCTCGCCCTCTGTACCGCTGAATGTCGGAGGCTGAAGTCTACCAAACCTCTCTAGCCGACGTTGCTCGTCGTCTGGCATCACTGGAACAACATACCCTGGGGCTGGTGCGACTGGCGCAACTGGAGCAGCCGGTGCAACTGGCTGAGCTGGGGCTGCCTCGGGTGTCAGTAGTCCCTGCACAACCTGCTCTGGTGTGCGAGCTGCGGGGGTCTGATGACCACCCCCGGTCTGAGAAGTAGCTGCGGCAGTAGAAGCTGAAACTGCCTGAGCCAAACCAGTGCAGACAGATAAGATCTGGGCTAATGTCTCCTGAAGACCAGGAATCACGGTAGGCACTGCCGGTGCCTGAGCGGGTGCTGCTGGATCATCAACAGCTGGAGGCTGGTCCTGAATAGGGGCAACTGGTACTGCCCCCGCTGCTCTACCTCGACCACGACCACGGCCGCGTCCACGGCCTCTAGCAGGTGGCAATGGTGGTCGACCAACACGTCCAGTAGCACGAGTTCTCGCCATCTGCGAGGGAGTAAATCACAAGAGTTTAGTTTTCGGGATAACAAGGCCGCACGATAAGTGTTCAAGAATACGAAGTGTTTCCTAAAGGTTCTGCAGCCTCTCGTGGAGAAATACAGGCGTCCCCGTACCGCTCCGTGAGACTCTACTAAACCAGCTCAAGACTCATGAGGCCTAGTAATCTAGGCTCTGATACCAACTTGTCACGACCCCCAAACCCGGTCGTGATGGCGCCCAACACAACTGCTAGGCAAGCCCGACCAATTATACTCTCAACCCGAGCGTAGAGCTCAAAACCATTTATTTAAAAATTATTAACAGCGAAGAAACCAAAATATAGCTGATAGATATAAAACAACCCGAATATCAACAATACAGAGCAACCTCCCAAAGATCTGGGGGTCATGAGTCTAGAGCCTCTACCAGAATAGCATAATAATACTGTAATACTACATAGTCTGAAGTACGCGGATAATCAAATAAGAGGAACTAGGGGGAGGATTCGGGTCCTGCGGACGTCAGGCAGCTACCTCGACAACTCCGAATGAAAACTCTGAAGAACAACAATAAGCTCAACTAGCTCCTGAGGTACCTAGATCTGCACACATGGTGCAGGGAGTAAAGTGAGTACTTCCAACTCAGCGGTAATAGACATGTATAATGATATTGAAAGTAAGAAATCCCAATATACGACAAAGTAAAGCTACAACAGTATTTCTTCACATTTAACAGTGTAACATCAATAAGTATTAACAGATAGAGCAGATAAGGTTCGATGCATGAATGCAATGCAAATGCACATGACCGCTACGGCGCGTAGCCCGATCCATTTGGGTACCCGCGCTCACTGTGGGGGTTCAGACTCCGGAGGGGCTCCTACAGCCCAAGCGCAATATCATAGTAACATACGCTGCGGCATGCAGCCCGATCCACTATCAGTCCAGCTATATGAATGCAAGCCACACAGGCACAGTCAACTTACCAGTTCTAGTTCCAATTATCAGTAATTATCAATTAGGTGTTTGAAACCTTAGAATTTTGCTAGTCATTTTAGGACAAATGTTTAGCTCAGGACCGATATCATGAAAACATGCTATGAATCAAAGAAAAAGTGATAATAATCCCTACGGGATCCAAATAACCGGCACGCAGCCTAAATATATCCATAACCATCCAAGTAGGAGGTTTACCAGCTAATTTATAGCCAACAACACAGTACAACATCACTCGGGCGGACTAAGCCATAGTCCCTAATCACATTCGACCCCGCACTCACCGTAGAGTACGTGTCTCGCCTCAATATAGCGTCACAGTGTGATATATCGGGGTTTCAAACCCTCAGGTCATCATCCACATCTATTACTCACCTCGAACCGGCCATGAGACTAGTCCGCTAAGCCTTTCCCTCTTGAATCAACCTCCTCGGGTGCCGAATCTGATCAAAACCACAAGGAATACATTAAAATACGCTAATGGAACATAACCCAATCGAAAGAACTCGAAAATCGCCCAAAAACATGAAGTTGGCAAAACCCGGGCCCACTTCTCAAAAAATTACGAAATTCACATTTCCGGAATCCTCGTCTCACCACGAGTCCATACATACCAAATACACAAGAATCGGAGTCCATTTGACCCCTCAAATCGCCAATTTAGACTCTCTTAGGCTTCAAGCCCTAACCTCCATTTTTACCCTTTAATTCCTTGAATTTTCAGTGTTTAATCCTTGTTTTTTATACCCTAACAACATTATTTGAGGCTACAAGTTCATACCTGATGGAATCTCCTTTGAAATCTCTCCAAATCGCCCAAAATCGCCTCTTCCCGAAGTCCCAAAATATTTTTTTCTAACTTCTGAAATTTTGAACCCACTGTTCATTAAACCCTCAGCATTTTCGCTTCTGCGGTCTCCTGACCGCACCTGCGGTCCCGCTTATGCGGCAAATTGACCGCTTATGCGGTTCTACTTAAACCCACAACGATCGCTTCTGCGGTCTTAAACCGCTTATGCGGTTGCCGCCTATGCGATCCCAATGACCGCTTATGCAGTCTCTACAATAATCCCAGGACCGCTTCTGCGGTCGCTTACCGCATCTGCGGTGTCCGCTCTTGCGGAGAAACTTCCGCTTTTGCGGTAACTGCCCAGGCCCTCAAGGGCCGCTTTTGCGATCTCCCTACCGCATCTGCGGAACCGCTTAAGCGGCTCCTTTTCCGCAGATGCGGAAATACCAGAAGCCTCAAAAATCTGCTGCAACACCAAACATTCCAACTTTCGATTAATCATCCGAATTCACCCCGAGGCTCCCGGGACCCCAACCAAAAACACCAACACATCCTAAAACCTTATTCAAACTTTCTCCAATCCTCAAAACACGTCAAACAACACTAAAACCATTAATTTACATCGGATTCAAGCCTAAGTTTCTTAAAAACTTCCGCAATACGCATTCGATCAAAAACCCGACCCAACGACGTCCGAATGACCTAAAAATTTGCAGACATATCCAAAATCACCCTACAGAGCTACTGCAACTCTCGGAATTCCATTCCGACCCTCGGATCAAAATCTCACCTATCAACCAGAATTCGCCAAAATTCCAACTTCGCCAATTCAAGCCTATTTCTACACCGGACCTCCAAATTCAGTTCCGACTTCACTCCTAAGTACCAAATCATCCCCCGAAGCTAATCGAACCACAGGAATTCACATCCTAGCCCTCTAACCACATAGTCAACTTCCGGTTGACTTTTTCAAAACAANTGAATTTTCTGTTATATATTGTTTTTTGATTTTTTAATTTTTGAAGAAAAGCTAAGATCTGAAGGAGTTTGGATTTGAAATTTAAATTTAAAATCTATGAAACTTGAAGAATATTTTTGGGGGGTAATTTAGAGCTACAAAACTGCTGAGTCAAGGCATTGGCATGCCTTTTTATAGGACAAAAAGTGAGGGCAGTCCCTCAGATTTTCAGTTTTCAATTTTTAGTCCCTTTTTTAATTTTCTATTTTTCGCTTACATGCGTTCCCTTATTTCCTGACTTGTTGCTCAAGCTAATACACTTAATTCCTGAATTTTACCTTAGAACCCCCATCTAGAAGCTTCTAGGAAGTTCTATTTCAGTTATTACTAGATTCCCTGTATGAAATTTCCTAAACTACCCTTCTACTAGTCTGAAATTTACTAGACTAAACTAACCCTTTTACCCTAGTTGAAATTTAACTACAGTTATTCAAAGATGCCTAATGCAGCCATATCCAATGAACTAACAAAGCTGAAAACCATTCTAGTTTCACTAATGAAAAATAATTCAAAGAGCAATCTAATCTAATTAACTAACTAATAAAACTAAAACTTATCAAAACATAGTTCAATATCACAAAACAGGATCAAAAGAACAATTAAACCAAATGAGAACCAAATGAATCGTAAAGCCAAAAATTAAAATTAGCAGAATCAACATGAAAACAGAGATCAGGCGAAATTTAAACTAATCAAAAAAAAAAACCATGAAGAACGCTTACTATTTTTAATCATTCCCACAGTCTGATTAAATCACAATCTTAAGTTTATAGTAATAAAACCAACATGATTGACTCAATATTCATGCCTGAACAACAAACTTATCACAAACAAGCCACATTCATTAATTCGGACTACAATACCAAGGAGAAAAACAGAGACTCGACATACTGAAAATAAAAAAAGAAGAGAAGCCAAGAAGGAACAAAGAGAAATGAAACATAAAGAGAAGAACTCACTATACGCCTGAAACTAGGAGGCCATTGCATGGGTCGATTCAGTCCCTGACTTCAAAAGGGTCAAACCCTAGATCTGAAATTAGCGGAGCTTCACTTGAATTTGAAGGTTCTAGGCTTGGAATTCGGAATAAGGAGGCCCAGGAGACTGTGGGGTATGATTTTGACCGGATTTGGCAGAAGTAGGGTTTTGGCCGGATTTTTCAAATGAAGATTCGAAGATATTGGCCATGATTCGAGGGAAATGGGTTGGATATGTGGGATGAGGAGGAGGAGAGGAATCTAGGGTGTAGATTTGGGGTCGTTTAGAGGTGGCGCCGCCACCGGAGACAGTGAGGGTTTGGAGGCGGCTCAACTAGGGTTTCTGGTTCGTCTCTAATGAACCAAGGGAGTGAGAGAGATGATGAGGGGGTGGGGGGGGGGTTTCAGACAGTAATATATGAAAGTGAGATCAATCTTTGGCCGTTTGATCAAAGAACCTAGACGGCTCAGATTTGAGCCCTGCAAAACGACGCCGTTTCATTTATGATGGGATGGACCGGGTACTGGGGCGTGGGTTGGGCTGGTCTGGGGTGTGTTTGGGCTGGACACAACTAATTAAAATCAGCCCAATTAAGGCAGCCCCATTTCTTTTAATAGTTTCCTTTTCTTTACTTTTTTTCTTTTTATTTTTCATTTTGTATTTATATTTTCTGATTTTTATTAAAATGCAAAATTAAAATAAAGACCTAATTTATTCCCAAAATTAAACTAATTATTTCCTCAAAATTGATTAAGTCCTAATTAAAGGAAGCTCATGACAAATTCAACAATTAATAGTTAAAAATGCAAAGATGAACTATTTTTGTTATTTTCTTTATTTTTAAAGTAACTTGACTACTAATTAATCCTAAGATGTGAGATTAAATCCTAAATGCAAAAGCCAAATATATTTTTTATATTTTCCATTAGTTAAAATGCACAAACAAAAATGCAAACAATTACTACAACATGTCATAAAAATCCACAAAATTGCAAAATAATGAAAGAAATTATTTTGTTTGAATTTCTAGGAATAATTCATGTAGGGAAAAAATCACATGCTCACAGCTGCCCCTCTTTGCTCGAGAACACGAAGAGTTTTCGGGTCAAAGATAAGTTAGCGGATACGAGCGATTTTGCCCGTTTGAATATTCCGTGTGAAGCATTTTGAAAGAGTTGACCGCACCCTGCTTCAGAGGTTGCCTACATATCCTTGGCTAAAAAGGAATCAGGTCAGTGTAGTTCGGGAAGTTTGGTAGCTAGGACTACCAGGAGCTGTGAGTTTCACTGCTATTGCTGCGGTTACTGCTTGCTGACCTCCTTATTACAGCAAGTCGAAATAAAAATAAGCTAGACTAAGCTATGATCTATGAATTACAAAGAGTCCTATCTATGTCTTCATCTTGCGGTTCTTGTTGCCTTGAACTTGTATCCTTCCGATGGAATTCTGCCGTTGTTGTCTTGAATTGTGATCGGAGATGTTTGGCCATTCCTCCGAGTGATGCTTGACTGCTGAAATTCAAAATATATGCCTCTATTCTCCAGGCGGGCTCCTGACTGCTAACACGTAAAATGTATTCCCTTATTCTCCAGGTGGGCTCCTGACTGCTAAACTTGAAATGTATTCCCTTGTTCTCCAGGTGGACGCCTGACTGCTGAACTTGAAATGTATTCCCTTGTTCTCCAGGTGGACGCCTGACTGCTGAACTTGAAAAGTATTCCCTTGTTCTCCAGGTGGGCGCCTGACTGCTGAACTTGAAAAGTATTCCCTTGTTCTCCAGGTGGGCTCCTGACTNGGCGGAGCCGGTGGGGGAGTCTCTGATAGAGTGGGGTGAGAGAGAGATGATGGGACGGGGGGGGGGGGTAGGCTTATCCGACACTTATATATTTATGTAACCAGGCTTCTGAGCCGTTGGATTCAATTACCTCGACGGCCCAGATTTGATGGGACAAAAACGGCGTCGTTTCATTTATGATGGGATGGACCGGGTATTGGGGCGTGGGTTGGGCTGGTCTGGGGTGTGTTTGGGCTTGACACGACTAATTAAAATCAGCCCAATTAAGGCAGCCCCATTTCTTTTAATAGTTTCCTTTTCTTTTCTTTTTTTCTTTTTATTTTTCATTTTGTATTTATATTTTCTGATTTTTATTAAAATGCAAAATTAAAATAAAGACCTAATTTATTCTACAAAATTAAACTAATTATTTCCTCAAAATTGATTAATTCCTAATTAAAGGAAGCTCATGACAAATTCAACAATTAATAGTTAAAAATGCAAAAATAAACTATTTTTGTTATTTTCTTTATTTTTAAAGTAACTTGACTACTAATTAATCCTAAGATGTGAGATTAAATCCTAAAATGCAAAAGCCAAATATATTTTTTAATATTTTTCATTAGTTAAAATGCACAAACAAAAATGCAAACAATTACTACAACATGTCACAAAAATCCACAAAATTGCAAAATAATGAAAGAAATTATTTTGTTTGAATTTCTAGGAATAATTCATGTAGAGCAAAAATCACGTGCTCACACTTTTTGTTTTAAGACTGTTTTTTATTTCATTTATACTCTTTAATTGCATTTTCGCGCGAAAATAACCGACCAATGTATGTTGGTTTTATTAAAAAATAAAATTACCAACCGAAATCGGTCAATTTTTTAAAATGACCGGCCGAAATAACCGACCGATTACGGTCGGCTTTTTGAATATTAATTTTCATTTATTTTAAATAAAAAAATCGATCAAAAGTTGGTCGGTTTCTTGAAAAATAAATTTCACGGGAAGCAAAAGTAGTTTCCCGTATTTTGGCGCAAAAAACCCGACCAAAGCTGGCCGGCTTTGTTAAAAAGAATTGAAAAACTGGCCATTTTTCTTACTGATAGAAGTCGGTCGATCGCGATCGATTTTAGCCGAATTTTTAATAGTGACTAAAGCATTTTATGTCAGAATATATTAATGTATAATCTTTCAATAACTGCCTTTAGTCAATCAATAAGGTGATCAAATCCCTTATCCAAAAAAAGGAACGTCAATCCTATCACCTCCAAGTACTACATGCCAAGCAACTCCCAAAGGGAAGTTAAACTGCTCTTATGAAATTGTTCAAAGTTTCTAGCGACCACAAAAGGACAAAAATGAGATCGGAAAAGATCATAAACGACTCATTATTCTATACATTGTGTCACGTTTTGTGACCCTTTGTACCCACACGGACATTAATGAAAGGAAGCCAAGTTAATATGAATGAATTATTGCTCCTGATAAAATACAATGAGATAGTGCCTTAATATTGGGATGGGCAACTTATGCAAGATATTAAGGTAGCAGGTTTCGTGAACATATAAATAGGAACCCAATTCTATTTAAATTTTGAACAACTCTATATTTAGGAATTTAGATATCAATTAATTAATTGAAGAAGGGCCATGAACTGTGATGACCCAAAAGGTCATCTTATGTTTTAGAACTCGATTTCGTGTTTCGAGTCCTTCAAAACCTTATTTTATTCCTCCTCGATTTGTGTGCGCAATCCGGGCATATTTCTAGAAAACTTTTATGTTGAAAGTTGATAAGAATAATAATTTTTGCCTTTAAACGTTGATTTAGTTGACTTCGGTCAACGTTTTGAGTAAACGAACCTGGACTCGTGTTCTGACAGTCCCGGTGGGTCCGTATCGAAATATGGACCTGGGCGTATGCCCGGGATCGAATTCCGAGGTCCCTAGCTCGAGAAATGAATTTTTGATGAAAATTGAACTGAAAATTAAATGATTTTAAGAATTTGGTTAATGTTTGATCTTGTTGGTATCGGGTTCGTATTCTGGTTTCGGAGCTCGGTACAGGTCCAAAATAATATTTATACCTTATTTGTGAAATTTGGTGAGAAACGGAACTGATTTGACGTGATTCGGACGTCCGGTTGTGAAAATAGGAATTTCAAAGTGTTCTTAAGAATTTCATGTGATTTGGTGCTAAATTCGTAGTTCTAGGTGTTATTTTGGCGATTTGATCGCACGATCAAGTCTGTATGATATTTTTAGACTTGAGTGCATGTTTGGTTTGGAGCCCCGAGGGCTCAGGTGAGTTTCGGATAGGCTATGAGATGTTTTAGGCTTAGAAATCTTGTGTGTTTTGTTGCAGCTGGTATTGTGATGCTTTGTGCTTCGCGATCATGAAGGGGAAACTAGGCTGGGGTGGAAATTACTCTTCACGAACGTGGAGACTTGGTCGCGAACACGAAGCAATGAGGGTCTTAGCCTCCGCAAACGCAACCAGCTCGACGCGAACGCGATGGCTTAGGGACCTGGGGGAGGGGTCAGTTGTCCTTATACGCGAACGCTGTTGATACCCAATTTTTCCCTGTATATTTTTAATATGCACAATACTTTCAAAATAGCATATGTACGCATATATAAGCATGTCCAAATGTTTTATTATTTTTCCTTAATTTTTAAAGATTTTTAAACCAATTTATTCCCCTATTTTTATTCATAAAAAATCCAATAATAATTTTCAAAATTATCATTTTGGTGATTCATTTATTGGATTCTCATATTTATACTAAAATACAGCTAATATATTTTTTTGCATATTTTTACGAATTTATTTAGTACTTTTAAAGCCAAATTGCATATAATCGCAATATTAGCCCCTTTTAAGATTTAATTGCGTTTATATTTATAAAAATTAAGTCCAGTATTTTCAAATTGATAATTATATGTTATTAATCATTTTAGTGCCTTTAATTTACTTCCAGAAATTATTTATTATTTTTTATACAATAAATGAGGGAAAAATGGCTATTTAAATGATAGCCCATTTGCATTTCGATGTTAGCCGGATTTGGACCTCTAATTAAACCCAATTCCTAAACCCAATTACCTAACCCAATTACCTAATCTACCCGACCCACGACCCTTCTAAACAACCCGCCCGGATTTCCCATTCAATCCAGGCCGTTGATCAAAATGATCAACTGCCACCTTTTAATCTTTCCTTTTTTAATTTCCCCTTACCCCCAAACCCTAGTCATTTTGCATCCACAACCGCCTTTGAAACCCCCTTTTCTCTCAATTCTCTCTCAAAGCTTCTCAAACCCTAGCCGTCTCTCTCCACTTCCACCCTAAAATCACCGGAATCTATGGCTTCCAAGGCCATTGAAGTCCTATACTGGCCTCCCATACCTCATACACGCCTGGTTACTGTGGTTTCAAGGCCTGACCATGAGGAAGCTTGGCCCAGAATTTGTTTGATTCGAGTTCTATAGCCGTCTCCGACCTTGCTCCGGCCAGCCATGGTTATTTGAGCCTGATCTCGACTTCTCCGGCTCAGATCAATGACTTTCCAAGCCTTTCTCATCACCTGGGTTCTTCTGAAACCCTAACCCTTCGAGGTTTTTCTGATTCTTATAGATCCTTGTATATCAGTGTTTTCTCTAAGCTTTTAAAACATTTTCTCAAAGTTCTTTCAAAACTATACCTTCAGAGCCTTCATCTTTTCCGATTTAGGGTTTCGTTAAGTTATCCTTTAAAGTTTCTCTGATCTTTAGCATGTTCTACTGTGTTTCGCATGTGTGTCTTTTACTGTGTTTCTTTTAAGTTCCTTCTACTGTATTTCCTATGTGTTTTTTCTACTGTATTTCATATGTGTTTCTTCTACTGTATTTCTTATGTGTTCTTCTACTGTGTTTCTTATGATTGTTCTTCTACTGAAAAATACATGTTAAAAGTCTCAGTTCCTTTCTGAGATTTCTGAACTTATTTCGTTAGTATTTTTTTGACGTGATTACTTGTCTTTTCATCTCTACACTCGATTGATCGCAAAACCCTAAAATTTGGGGTTCATCCAAGTATTGAGACTATTCGCTATGTGATTTGCTTGTTCTTCCTCTTTGAACTTGTTTGATTTTAAAACCCTAACTTCTTTGGACCTATTCGAGTTTCTGAAAATTGTTTCATCTACTGCTCGACTGAGTTTCCAAATCTTTGTTTCAACCTTTGTTTCTTTATAGGCGAAATAAATAAATGGCCCCTCCAAGTTGTCCACAACAGTTATTTGAACACCTCAACAGATCTATTTATCAAGTAGACACTTCAAGTGTCTGTTAAGTAAATCAAATAGACACCCCGGTACAGCATACCAGATGCGTGAGTTACACTTGCCAAATGAGCCAATCAATGAACGACACGTGTAATTTGTAATTAAGACTTAACACAAATTAACCAAAAAAACAAAATAAATTTAAAATTAAAAAACCCTTCTCCAGCGTCCCTTTCTCCTCCTCCTCCCCCCCCCCCCCCCCAACTTCATCTTCCGATGTCAAAGAACCCCTTCCGACCAATCCCCTTCTGTCTCGTTGCCTCTCACGGATGACCAGATATTGCTGCAAATGGTACTAATGGCACCACTTATGGTGCTTTTCACGCCACCTCCTCTAAGCACAAGAATGGTGTAGATGGGTTTACAGCTAGCAACATGTATAATATCTGATGCATTTCTTGGATGGACTCAACAATCTGCTGAAAAATTTGGTATCCCGAGGTACTTTTTCTTTGGTATGAGTATTTTTGCCACGACCCTATACCAACTTCTTGGCATAGAACGTCCTCAGGCTAGAGCTATTTCACCAGACGAGCCTTTCGTATTTTCAAGCTTTCCTTGGTTGAAGTTCACAAGAAATGATGTAGAGATAACTTTGGCTTAGTCAATTTGTAGGGTCTTCATTTCCGGCAACCTTCATTTTTTAACCCGTTGGTAGATGGGTTAAAAATTTCCGGCAACTTCCATTTTTTCCGTCGAAATGGTTGTTGTGTCGGATAATTGGATGGATGAAAGAGAAATTTGTTGAAAAATTTGGTATGAAAATTTTGTTGAATTTGATGTGATGATATATTTGGTAATTTTGTTCTTTTGTAATGGAGGCAAAGGTGATTTAGGGTAGAGGAGGGTATTGAATGGTGGAGGAGAGAATTGGAGGAGAAGGCGGTGTGAAAATTAAGTGGGGTCCGCATTGTTTTAGTAAAAAAAACAACCTAATTTTAGGTTGCAACTTGCGTCTCAGAGAGTGGATTTCACGCAATGGGGGCTGACATGGTCGGGTGTTTAGCTGATCTTTTTTTTTGTGAATAAATAAAGGGTCTAATTGAAAATAGGCTCACTTGAGGTGTTCAACTGGCCGTTGAGGACAACTTGAAGGGGCCGTTTATGTATTTCGCCTTCTTTATATGATTCTGATTTCCTGCTAAACTCTTCTAGGGTCTTTCTACTGGACCCTCTGTATGCTATTTGATACTCTCCCTCTTCTTTGTCACTAAGATGACTACCATGTTCCTATGCTATTTGCAATTCAGCCTCGCATGCCTAATACTTGTGTACTCTTTATATATGCTGAGCTTCCCCTCTAAAATGACTTTCAATTTTTTGACTGATTTTAGACCTCCTTTGTGTAAATCTGATTGATTCTTTCCTTGTTGTGCTAATTTCCCTGTTGCTTGGTTTGATTCAAAAACTTTTCTTAGCCTTTTTTGACTTGGTTTACTCGTGAACCAGTAATTTGGAATCCTTGACTCCTTGATTTACTATGTACTGATTGATTTTATTGGGTATCTTACCTTATTTGTTTAACCGTGTATTTCAAAGATTCTTCCCTTAATTAAACTACTATGTATTTACCCCTAATTGCCTACTTTGCATAAGATGCTTGTTCAATCTCTTTCCTTAAATGATTTATGTTCATTACCGTTTAAGTTTGAACTCCTTAATTAAAGGAAGTTCTTCTACTGATTGATTTTAGTTGGTACACGGTTATTTCTTGCCTTATTTTCTGCCTGTTTCCACACTATAAATACCCGCTCTTTCATTGACACAACACACATGAACACAGCTAGTTTTCTGAACTCACGCTCACATTCAAAAGAATTCTCTCTTGTTACTTGTGTTGTGGCCTGTTTTCCAAGTACTGCTAGTGCTGTATTTTGCTTCATTGAAACTGGTATGTCCTGATTAAGGTTTTCAGCAATCACAATAATGTGTTATTTACTACCTTTACCTGCATGTCCGCCTACTGCTTATGTGTAGTTCAATGCTTACTTTAGCATACTGTAACTTCCTTCTGCCTCTTCTAAATCTATTGTGAATCCCAAAAGCCCCACTCCCTTTGTGTTTATGCTATGGTTTGAGGCATGACAGTACTGCAAATTATTTTCCATGACTCAAACTTGATCCCCTGGGATCCTAGCCTCTAATATGATGTGTCTAGCAGACTTACAGGCATGCCAGCATCCTCCATTGCTGGGTATGCCTAAAGCCTGCCCTAGCCTAAGCAATAGGCTCTTTGCAATTCCCCTTATTCCCTGAACCTCTTTTGTGTACCTGTTTGTGGCTGTTTCCCTCTCCTTTATTCCTTAAGATTATGTTCTTCACTTGCACTCTCTCTTAGATTTTATGTTCTGCCCCCCTCTTGTGAGCCTTGCCTTGGGACCCTTTGAGCTCCCTCTGAACTTGGACACTTGAGGGCTGGCCCTTCCACACTGCACTTGTCCCTATTCTGGTGATATAATTTGGGTATGAGCATTGCCCGGAGTCCCATTGAGGCTCCTAGAGAACTTTGACACACTCAAATTGGAGAAAGGCTTTGGATCAGTGGTCTTTGAGTTGGTCTATCTCATATTTCAGACAGGAAATCTGAATCAGGCTCTCCTTTGGTTGTACTTTTATTTTACTATTTTTTTATGTAATTTTTTATTCATTCTGGTTTGTAATAAGTTGTAATAAACGCTTGGGGCTGGCTAGTGAAAAAGGGTGGGTAACTATGCATGCAAAGGGTAGAAATCATGTCTATAGGTCTATCATAATTTTGCATATTTCAAACACATATAGAGATCATGTCTATAGGTCTGTTATAATTTTGCATACATATAGAAATCATGACTATAGGACTACTATATTCTTGCATATCAAATACATATAGAAATCATGTCTATAGGTATCTTGAATTCTGCATATTCAAATAGAAATCATGCCTATAGGTCTATTCTGAATTCTGCATAGCCAACTTCGTATAGAAATTATGCCTATAGGATTGTTCACTTCTGCATAATCAATTGCATCTAGATACCATGTATATATGTTTAAAACAAGCCTTACGCATTTAGATACTATGTCTATAAGGTTTTTACATTTTTTTTTACACCATGTCTATAAAGTTTAAAATCAGCAACGCATAGAAAGCATGCCAATAAGAATTTCTAATCAAATCTGATTCGCCTCACTCAGTGTTAGATATAAAACCAGTAATAATGGATACTGACAGTTGCAGAATTTATAATCAATTCGTTAAATCCTGCCTCTATTTTAATAATATAATTCCCTCACTTAGCAAGTTTAACAAGTATGCATTCAAACAATTTATTTCAAGCCTTACTATTTTCTGAATTCAGTAGATATCATGCCTATAGGACCCCGTCTTAACACTTAGGCAAGCCATAGGGTAATAACTATAAACTGAACCTGTTCTATTACAACCAGCAGGTAGGCCTGATTCGGGCTTCTTATCTGAATTATGTAATAAATCAGTCTGCCTCAGCCTTTAAGTTCTCTCATATTTGGTATTTAATCAGACCTTAACCAGTATGTGAAAGTCATGCTAATTACGTGCTTTTCTGTTCGAGGAGGTGTGATTGAGCCTCTGTTTGTTTACATGCTCCCCCCCCCCCCCTAAAATATATAATGTGTGTTTGTATGTCACCTTAGATTTTTGACCTTTTGAAACCTCAAATAAGCCCAATATCCCTCCCCTTTAGGATTAGTAGTCCTAAGTGCCTCCGTGACTGATAGGATTGGGACGGGTAATAGCATGCAATAAGTAATCGAGACCATTCCGCGCTTTAATACCTTGACGGGGTGGGAAGGGTAGATATGGATATGATGACAACACGATAATGTCACGTGTAGCCCCTCATTGAGGAGTGATTACCGGACATTGTGTGGGGTGATCCATATTTTAATAAACCTAGGACCCCCCTCCCTCTATTTCTTTACTTCTTTTAGCAATTTCAACTCTTTATTTTAAAAATCAGCTTTTCTAATTTTTCTTTCCAACTTTGTTCATTTGTAAACCATTATGTGAAAATCCCCTCTTATTTGAAGCTTTATTTGTCTACATGTTATTTTCACCTGAATTCACAATAATTGTCTGGCCGGGAACCACACTAGTGGATTCTGAGGGGTGTCTAACACCTTCCCCTTAGAATAACTTCAAGCCCTTACCCTATCTCTGGTTATCCAAATCAAACTCTTTTGGTGTCCTAATGCACCCTGATCATTAGGTGGCGACTCTTCATGCAAAACCCAGTTCCCAAAAGGAACGAGTTGTCTCTCCAAATGTCATAAACCCGATTTCGCGAGAAAAAGGGGGCGCGACAAACGCGATCATTGGGTTGTGAACGCGAAGGCCAGGGGGGAGCAGTCTTTCGCGAACGCGTAGTGAGGCTCGCGAAAACCTAGGCCTTTGGGACGCTGTGTGTCGCAATCGCGACAGGCCCTTCGCGAACGCGAAGATGTCCTGTCCAATGATTTTAAAACAAACCCAAAAACGGGACTTCTTCAAAATTTCAAATCTCTTTCACTAGAACTCCACCTACGGCGATTTTTGAAGGGGGAATTCAACACCAAATCATAGGTTTGTACTCTTTAACTCATTTCCTTCAATTTCTATCATCACCCATTAGATTCCTAGGCATAAATCTCGTTCTTTCATGGTAGAATAAGGGATTTTTGGAAGAATTAGGTATTTTTTCAAATTGGGAATTCAGACCTCGATTTGGGGTCGGATTACGGAACTAATTACATATTCGGGCTCGGGGGACGAATGGGTGAAGGATTTTTAGTCCGAACCTCGACGTCTGACCAAGCGGGCCCGGGGTCGATTTTTGACTTTTTGGGGGAAATGTTGGGAAACCTAAATTTATGTATTGAAATGGATTTCTTTAGCAATATTTGATGTTATTAAGTTAATTGTGGCTAGATACGAGTGGCTTCGAGGTGGAATCTAGAGGAAAAGCGGTAATTGAGTAGTGAGCGGCCTGTGGATCGAGGTAAGTGTTATGTCTAACTTTGACTCGAGGGACTAGGAATCCTTGACTTAATTTCTATGTGAAAATCTATGTGAGTGGCGTATAGGTGAGGTGACGAGTACCTATGCGGTGCCATTTTATCTATTTTGCCTGTTTTCTTCCTGTTCTTATTATATTGTCTTCCCTACCTTAACTGCTTCATGCTTTACTGGTATTTCCATGATTAATTGCAACTTGTCAGACATTGTTTTTCATTATTGAAGGTATTAGCTACCCTGTAATTTCATTGTCTCATATTATTGGCTAAAGCTGGGTTTTCGGTGTTTTTGGTATATTTTGAATTGGTTTCGCTTAGTAGTATTATTTGTGTGAAGTTTCATAATGTACAAGCTTTCCATTTATTTTGGTTTCAGTTTTAAATATTGAGAAGAGTTTTGAGTTAAATTGTGAAACTTCTATTCTTATTGAGTAATTGGTACTGATATGGTGGGATCAGGTTGCACGCCGCAACAGGATGAATAAGGGTGATATATTGAGGAGGAATAAGGGTGAAATGTTATTGTATGGTTGGATCGGGTTGCGCGCCGCAACAGGAGGAATAATGGTGATATATTGAGGAGGAATAAGGGTGAATTGCTATTATATGGTGGGATCGGGTTTCACGCTGCAACAGGAGGAATAAGGGTGGACTGATATGGAGTAATAAGGGTGAATATTCATATTGATGTTGATATATGGTGGGATCGGGATGCGCGCCGCACCAATTTATGTGTTTATGTACCTTTCTTTTACTGTGCAAGTTATTCTGTAGTTTTGCATTTCACTTAAGGATTGGTTATAGCTGGATGCTGATAAGACACTTGAGTTCCATGTTCGTTCCTTGCAAGTTACTGCTTTATTTTATCCTGTCCTTTTTTCTGCTTTTATTATACACTGTATGCAGGTTATACTGTAATTGTCCCGCTGTAGCCTCGTAACTACCTCGTCGAGGTTAGGCTCGGCACTTACCAGTACATGGGGTCGGTTGTACTGATACTGCACTCTGCACTTTCTGTGCAGATTTCGGAGCAGGTAGTTGCTGATTGAGAGGTTGGCTTCAGGTTACACAGTTTGGAGACCCAAGGTAGTCCTCCTGGCGTCCCCTTCTACATCTCTATATTATTGTTTTCTATAATTCCAAAACAGTAGTAATTTCTTTCAGACTGATGTTTGTAGAAAATCATAGTATGTTCTTGGATTGTGACACCGGATTCTGGGTAGTAATGGCAATAGTATTGGGAATAGATGTCACGCCCCGAACCTGGGGGCGAGACCGGCACCTGGTGCCTCACCTATCCTTGCGTACCAACTTGCGACTAAGGAACTCTGAACATATGATGTCATACTTTGGTCATGGGCCACATTGCAAGACAACTGCGAATGCTGACTAAATATCAATATAAAGCTGGGCCGACAAGACCGTCATAACTACTACAACTGACAAACCAACCAAATATACATAAAAGGCCTACAAGCCCAACATACTGCACTACAAGCCTCTACTGGTGGATATACTGTGATCGGAACAGCTCCCCGACCTACTCATAACATACATACATATATACACAAGATGTACATAAAGCTCTAGACCCGGCAACTCCGAAAGGCTTGGAGTTTATCGATCAAGCTGAATTCGGGCGACACTTAATGAGGAGGTCTACCCGTCTATCTGCATGAACCTGCATGCATGAAATGTAGCACCCCCAGAAAAGGGACGTCAGTATGAAATAATGTACCGAGTATGTAAGGCAATATATTGAAAGCTGAAACTGAACTGATAATATAATAACTGAAAGTAACTGGAAGTCAATGGTAATCAGAAGATATGCTTACCTGCTGCTACCGACTTAACTCTCTCAATATAGTAAGTAAAATAGTTGTCCGGCCTTATAAGGCTCGGTATATATATATATATATATATATATATATATATATATATATATATATATATATATATATATATATATATATAACTGCTTTGCCGCAGTAGGCTCGCTCATTGGCGCTCCCATACTAGGATCTGTATCTCGACCAACTGGGCTCGCTCATAGGCGCTCGGCCACAGCAGGCTCGGTATATAACTTATCATCTTATCAGAGGTTGCCCAATAGGGGCCTGCCCATCGATTGTAGCTCGATGGTAATGAAAATATTTTAATACTGTATATATAAATTCTCTGCTCTCTTGACTAGAAGAAGGAAATACTCAATTGAATATGAAGTCCCGATAAGGAGAATATTGTAACTTACAAAACTATAAATATACGTAACTAGCGAGACTAGCAAAATATACGTAAATTGTGGGATATGAATTTTCTTTATACCTCGTTATCATACTTTTGTAATTACGAAATCATGCAAAATGAAGGAAGAGCTTAGCCTTAACAGACCTGTTCCTAGAATTATTTGAACGAATCTGCTTTTGCGAAATATGGACGAAAGTCTGCTTGAAATTCTTGAAATTCAGGAACGAAATTGGTTGCTCTATGAAATTTCAATTGAAAGGTTCGCTAAAGATTTTGAACGAATTGGTTTTATGCTCTTTTACGTTTTTAAAGACAAGATGTCTTTGAATTTAAACCAAGAATCAGACTTTTTAAAACCAAGTGACTACTATTCCCAAGTGATTTTTAAGCCAAGAAAGGTGGAAATTCTTGAACGAATTTGAAATGCATGCTGAACGAAGTTCTGTTTTGAAAGAATAACATTTGGATTCCTTTTTGTTTCATATTGGATTTTGTAATCAGACAACTTAGATAGTTGTCCATTCTTGTTTATGCCTAGTTTGCCACCTAGGCATAAGTGACTTAAATAGTCATCCCTCTCAATTAGTGGCCTTGTGCCACGTTTCTTGGGCATAATCAGTTGGGTTTTGTCCGTGTAACAACTCGACCGGTCGTTTTGAGCTCTAGCACGACGTTCAGCAGTTTGAGGCCATGAGCAGCTTCACTTCAGGTATTATGACTTGTACGTATGGTCGGAATTGAATTTCGGGAAGTTCGAAGTTGATTTGGAAAGAGAATTCTCATTTCGGAAGCTTTAAGTTGAAAGAATTGACTAAGATTGGATTTTTGAGTAAACGACCTCGGAATCGGGATTCGAAGGTTCCAGCAGGTTTGTATGATGGTTTCGGACTTCGGCGTTGTCCGGATCAGGTTTTAAAAGACCCGGGAACGTTTCGGCACCTATTGTGGAAGTTAGCATTTTTGGAAGAATTTCATGAGTTTGGGTTGAAGTGCATTTCAGTGTTATCAATGTCCGTTTGGGATTCCGAATCTTGGAATAGCTCCGTATGGTGATTATGGTGTCGGAGCGCGATCGGAAGTGAATTCGGAAGTCCGTGGGTCATTTGGCTAAAGATAGAAACTTGAAGGTTTTTGAGGAGTTTGACCAGAAGTGTACTTTTTGATATCGGGGTCGGAATCCATTTTCGGAAGTTGGAGTAGGTCCGTAATATCGAATGTGACTTGTGTGCACATTTTGATGTCAATCGGACGTGATTTGATAGGTTTCAGCATCGAATATAGAAATGGGAATTTCTTAGTTTTATTAGACTCGAATTGGGGTGTGATTCGTGTTTTTAGCGTTGTTTGATATGATTTGAGGCTTCGACTAAGTCCGTGATACGTTTTGAGACTTGTTGGTATGTTCGGACGGGGTCCCGAGGGGCTCGGGTGAGTTTCGGGGTGATTCCGGACCATTTTTAGCTGCTGTTTTTTTGCTACAGCAGTATGCTACGCGATCACGGGGAATTAGTCGCGATAGCGATGAGTAAAGTGGGAGAAAAGGGCTAATTATCCGCGATCGCGGAAGGCATTACGCGATCGCGTAGAGGAAAGTTTCTGCTGCACTGACCCGACTTTGGAAGCTTGTATCTCGCAATCTATAAGGAATTTGGAGATAATTCAAAAATAAAAGTTGTAGCCCATTGTGTCTAGTTTTCAGAAAATTAAACCATTTGGTATTTGGAGCTCTGTACCAAAAGTTATGAGTGGTACACTACAGCCTATCCGAGAAGAGTTTGGAAATTGCGAAGAAGAAATATGTGTTGCACAAGGCTAGCTTTGGAAGCTTATATCTTGTAATCTATAATGAGCTGGGAGATAAGAAAAGCATGAAAGTTGTAGTACTTGGAGTCTAGTTTTCAAAAAGTTAAACCATTTACAATTTGGAATTTTTTACAAAAAGTTATGGCCATTATACTAGAGACTGTCTGGAAGAGCTGGGCATTTGTTCTTCGCGATCGCGGAGCATTTTCGGCAATCGCGAAGGGCAAATTTTGGGCTGAGAAATGTTGTGCTTTGCGATTGCGAAGCATTTTTCGCGATCACGAAGAGTAAATACCTGGGCAGAAGCTATATTTCGAGGTTTCAGCCATTTTTAACATATTTGGAGCTATGGAGCTCGGGTTGAAGCGATTATTTAGGCGATTTTCACCATATGGATTGGGTTTTGGAGCGTTGTGCATCGATTTGAGTCGTCAGAAGGGCTTGGAAGCTGGTTTTGGAACTTCGGAGCGAGGTGAGTCTCCTTTCTATTCTTGTAAGAGGGAATTGTCCCCATAGGTGAATTAATTGGATATGTGCTTCTATGTGTGGGGGCTATGTACGCAGTAAGTGTCGAGAGTCCGTGCGTAGCTACTATTATGCTTAAGTCCGGGCAGTCTAGGACCAAAAACATGCTTTACTTGTAATATTTGTAACCTTATTGACAGTTTAAATTTCTGTAATTTCATCGAAGTGGTAAATAATTTTCTAAAAGAGTTAAACTTCGTTTTCTCGACTTATAAAAGAGAAATTGATACTTCCTTGAATAATTGTCTCCTTGATGAAGTTTTGATTGACTATTTTAATGTATGTTTCTATGTGTACCTGCGTCGCATGTATGATTCACGAGCGGGGTGATTGTTTACTCATGTTTGGCCGCCTCGCATGTATGACTCGCGAGCGGGATAATAGATGCATCTATGGTTCGCGCCACTCGACCCTCTGGCAGTGTACAGTTTAAATATTGTTGGATAGGGCCGTACGTCCTCGGCATGATTTGCGCATGCTTGTATTGCCTGCCTTGATATTTATAAATGAGGATATTGCTTCCCCGGATTGAGAATAAATGTATAAATGATGAAAACTAATTTGGAAATTTTCCTATGAATAAGAGAATTGTTTACTTGCTTCATGCTATTGAGTTACAACCATTTTTTTATAAAAACCCTCGATTTACTATATTATTGATATATTATTATTGGACCACTAGTAAGTGTCGAAGTCAACCTCTCGTCTCTACTTCTTCGAGATTAGACGGGATACTTACTGAGTACACGTTGTTTTTGTACTCATGCTACACTTGCTGTGCATTTTTGTTGCATAGGCACATGTACCCCTAGCGGCCTAATGGGCGTAGCAGCAGGGATGATACGGAGACTTGGGTGAGCTGCATCTCTCGAGGCGATCCGCAGCCGGCATAGTCTCTTTCAGCGTATAGTATTTACCTTCTGTCCAATTTGTATTCCGGACAGTTATTGCACTTCATTTGATTTCCTAGAAATAGCTCATGCACTTGTGACACCGGGTTCTGGGATGATTATGGGATTATTAAATATTAATTTTGTTAAAGACATCATCTTATTTCAATGAATTTCATTATTTATTGTTTAATGTATAAAAGGAATGATTTCAACAAATACTAAAATGGGAATTTAATTAACTTCTTGGTGTTGGCTTGCCTGACAGTGGTGTCCGGCGCCATCACGACCCTTAGTGGATTTTGGGTCGTGACAACATGGTATCAGAGCACTAGGTTCACTTAGGTCTCACAAGTCATGAGCGAGTCTAGTAGAGTCTTGCGGATCAGTACGGAGACGTCTGTACTTATCTTCGAGAGGCTACAGGGTTGTTAGGAGCACTTTCCTTCTTGATTCCTCATCGTGCGGTTTGATTCCTTTGAGGCTTATGCCTTTATTTCCTTCCCATTCAATCTTATGCGACGTGAAGCGATGGTTCTAAATCGGGAATCGAGGAATTGCAATGGTATTGCAGATGTGGTGCGTGATGTTTCCTCCTGCGTATCTGACTGGGCAACGAAGGATGAGAAAGGGCATGTGGGAAGTGTCTTATGGTGAGTAAACTCCTAGAAGGCCAAGTGTGGGAAACAAGAGTTGAGTAGTTGCCTAAAGGAGTGAGTTTGACCAAAGTGGGAGAGTGGCAGAGTAACATATGGTTCAGTGGCATGATAACTGCACACCTTGAGGAAAAGTTTAGAGTGATTTGGGAATTTTAGTGGATGATGATTGGGTCCGCGGGCTTAATTTGAAATATTGGCTATTATACGGCGGGAGATTGGATGCAACAGAAAGGGGGTTGCTTGATACGAACAAGGATGCAATATAACTTTGAATTAGAAGATATTGTCGCGCATTTAGTTGATGTCCATAAGAAGTGAACGGACTAGTATAGTTGGTGAATGAGCACGGGATCAGAATGGGTTATTGATGTCATAGTGATTGTACCCCGTGCAGCGACGTTGGAAGATGTCGGCGTGTAATTTCCACAGGTGAGTTATCTCCTGTGAGCAGGTCAGCGGTCACGTGGTTGGCGAAGCTCCTGCGAAGGATTTTACTGACTATCTAGTAAGAGGTCGAATACGCGAATGATGCTAGAGATTCAAAGCGTTCATGAAACACTAACGAAAGGATTCAAGGAATATGGCGGTTTGATTGCGCAAGGTCATGTCAATAAGAGATAAAAAATCTTGGTGGGTTCCAGAGTTGTGTAATAGTGGCTTCAAGCTAAGTGGGAGAGTCCCACTGCCTACGGTTGGGTTGCATGGTTATCTACTTGTGAGGTTCAGGTTATCGGCGTATTGGTGAGTTATTACAGCTAAGGGAAAAGAACATAAGTGGTAATTTGAGCAAAGGAATTGATAAATGTGTGTTATAGTTGTCCTTATTGACTCATGTTCAGGCTTTGGGAAGATTCAGGATTTATGTTTCATATAGAGGTGATTTACAAGGAAAGTGATTCAGTTGAGTGCTTCATTGAGATGGGTGTTCATATGCCAGCGGAGCCTTGGAGTTGATTATATTCGGGACCAAGCCAGAATGGGTGACTCTCAACAACGGTCCTAGTGAATTCAAAGGTTAAAAATGCGGTGCATAAGGATTCAAGCCCGGAGTATGGTTAAGAATCGAGCTTTTGTAGAAGATTATGATAAGAGGCTCAGAATGTTCTATGATATTTTTGACTTGCAGTGTAGCATTGGGAGGAAAATGAGAAAAAGACTTCAGATTCATAGAGGAATTATCAGAATGGGTATACAGTTGAAGATGCGAATGTGCATGCAAGGAGGGTATGAAACAGTTCATGGGTTTGGAGACAATGTGGTCTCGTGGAATAGGGTCACTCAGGATGAGTACGAATTTGGGTTCGTGATGTTTTGAATGGGGCTACTATTATTCCTAAGTCAAGCCCAGAGTAAATTGGAAGAAGTAAAATCAGTCAGCAATGGTTGAATTGGTATAATGGTGGCAACGATTAGTTCCTTCAGCGTGTTAAGTTATAAACATGATTACAGTAATGTGTGTGAGGTTTGACGGTTGCCGTAATTGATACTATTTAGAGGCTTTCGAGTATTATGGCCTATTACGTGCAGATGGATCCCGGAAGAGTTATGGTGGTTTGGACCACTACTTGAGGTTGGTATTTTCTGCGTTTATGAGAATTTAGTCACAAGTTGTAATGGTTCCCTTGAAAGTAAAAGGCTTCTATATGATGAAGTATTTACCCTATTAGTGGTTCAGGAGTTATGATGAAATTCTTGTACTCTTGCGCATTGTCATGATTAAGTGTCGTGAGTAGCGTGGGATTTGGAAGTTGAGAATCAAGGTTGTGGTTCGGTGTTGACAAGGAGGTCACGGGCTCGGATGAGCAGAAAAAGAATTTAGATGTTTAGAGTAAGCTGGTATTATCTTCAGCGTCACCTAAGATCAGTGTCATAAGTAAGAGGTTTTGTGTATTGAGTTGCGGATCTTTGATTCGCTTTGCAGCATTTGTATGGCCGGTGGTATGGATGTGCAGACTTGTTACCTGGTGCAGAAGGCCATGGGAGCATATCCCACGGAAAGATTGTATTAGTGTGACGTGTAGTCACTTAATTGATTGAGGATTTAAACCAAGTATGGAGATTGTGGTACTATCGCTAATTGAGAATTTATCCCTGAAGGGCGCTCGATTCATTTGGTTGTGGAATCTGGAAGGTTGTTCCGGATTGGGCGGCTGTTCTTGTGTGTTATGGGAAAAAAGGAGGTTATTATGGACCCAGGAAAGATTATTGGCCTAGATCGCTACGATCAGAATCGGCTTGAGGTCTGTGAATGGATTTAAATATGAATATGGTCTCTATATTAGGCCGGATGTGTTCGTTTCAGCATAGCACTCCTTATGGAAGAGTATTCGGACGTTGGATGTCGTTCGACGTTGGCTATTTCATGTAATATTATATCGTGGCGCGTGAGTTATGAAACAGCTTGATAATTCGCTTATGTGTTGAGGTTCCGCATAGCGATGGTGTTATTGAGCAGGATGGCTCTTTAGATTCAGATCATATATCGTACCCCGGTTGTGCTTGAGTTTTGTAGCATATGGCGCTATCTGTCTCCCAAGGGATGGTATTATGCACTTAGCGTGCTTGTGGCCGATATTCGGTATTTTGTAGTAATGAGCACTCTAGCTCGGTATGTATCTCCTTATATAGATTTTATGTGTGGATCGGGTGACACGCCGCTTCAGGTATGTTGATGGGATCGGGTTGCACGCCGCAACAGTGTGATGTTGGGTACAGTCCCCTACATTTTATTTTGTGTGTTTTGTTTCCCATTTTTTTCTGGGGGAGGTTTCTAACACCTTCTCGGTTGTCTAATTAGTTTCGTAGGTTGAGTAGTCCCTTCCAGAGTTCGTTTTCCTTATGTATCACGTTCGAGTTGGTAGCCTATTGGCACATTATGGCATCATACATTTGGTCATGTCAGGAATGGCTTATTGCTTGAGCAGCTCGTACTTGGTAAGACGAGATTATTGGATCCAGGATCAGTGCGATCGGATTATATGAAGTATATTAAAGAGCAAATACCATTATTTGGTTCAAAATGAGGTAATGGTTCTTGTTAGGAGTATAGCCTCAATGATTTGTTGACTCGGCAGTTGGTTATGAATTTCTACATGTCTCTTCCATCGTGGCGGTATTGTAAGAGTTGGAACAAGACTTATATGACATCGGGTGTATTGTGAGCATCAGATTCGGGGAATGTCGGTTATTATGATTAGAGAATGTTATAATGGTCTTGTGAATGAGGTGGTGCATGATGAGAATTCAGCAAAGGCATGCAGTCATGTTCTGGTACCTCGTGTAGTGATTGATACGTTGTTCATATATTGGACGCAGGCCTGGCAGAGAATTCCGGATGTTGGAATTGGGCTCTAAGTTTATTTGCTTGAATAAAAAGGGAATATCTTCAGAATTGATCGAGCTAATGTGCTCAACTGGGTTGTAGTAGCACGGGTAGGTTCACGAGGTGTTAAAACAGTGATTTCGGACAACTCCAGCGCAGTTCTTAGCACGCTCGAGGACGAACGTATGCTTAAGTGGGAGAGAACGTAACGACCCGACAGGTCGTTTTGAGCTCTAGCGCGACGTTCAACAGTTTGAGGCCATGAGCAGCGTCACTTCAGGTATTATGACTTGTGCATATGGTTGGAATTGAATTTCGGGAAGTTCGAAGTTGATTTGGAAAGAGAATTCTCATTTCGGAAGCTTTAAGTTGAAAGAACTGACTAAGATTGGATTTTTGAGTAAACGACCTCGGAATCGGGATTCGAAGGTTCCAGCAGGTTCATATGATGATTTCAGACTTGGGCGTATGTCCGGATCGGGTTTTAGAAGACCCGGGAACGTTTCGGCACCTATTGTGGAAGTTAGCATTTTTGGAAGAATTTCATGAGTTTGGGTAAGTGCATTTCAGTGTTATCAATGTCCATTTGGGATTCCGAGTCTGGGAATAGCTCCGTATGGTGATTCTGGTGTTGGGAGCGCGATCAGAAGTGAATTTGGAGGTCCGTGGGTCATTTTGGAGTCATTTGGCTAAAGATAGAAATTTAAAGTTTTTTAGGAGTTTGACTGGAAGTGGACTTTTTGATATCGGGGTCGGAATCCAATTCCGGAAGTTGGAGTACGTATGTAATGTCGAATGTGACTTGTGTGCAAAATTTGATGTCAATAGGACGTGATTTGATAGGTTTCTGCATCGAATGTAGAAATGGGAATTTCTTAGTTTCATTAGACTCGAATTGGGGTGTGATTCATGTTTTTAACGTTGTTTGATGTGATTTGAGGCCTCGACTAAGTCCGGGATACGTTTTGAGACTTGTTGGTATGTTCGGACGGGGTCCCAAGGGGCTCGGGTGAGTTTCGAGGTGATTTCAGACCATTTCTAGGCCATTTTTAGCTGCTGGTTTTTGGCTACAGCAGTATGCTACGCGATCGCGGGGAATTAGTCGCGATAGCGATGAGTAAAGTGGGAGAAAATGTCCAGTGATCCACGATCACAGAAGGCATTCCGCGATCGCGTAGAGGAAAGTTTCTGCTGCACTGACCCGACTTTGGAAGCTTGTATCCCGCAATCTATAAGGAATTTGGAGATAATTCAAAAATAAAAGTTGTAGCCCTTTGTGTTTAGTTTTCAGAAAATTAAACCATTTGGTATTTGGTGCTCAGTATAAAAAGTTATGAGTGGTACACTACATCCTATACGTGAAGTGTTTGGAAATTGCGAAAAAGAAATTTATGTTGCACAGGGCTGGCTTTGGAAGCTTATATCTTGTAATCTATAAGGAACTGGGAGATAAGAAAAGCATGAAAGTTGTAGTACTTGGAGTCTAGTTTTCAAAAAGTTTAACCATTTGCAATTTGGAGTTTTGTACAAAAAGTTATAGACCATTACACTAGAGACTGTCTGGAAGAGCTGGGCATTTGTTCTTCGCGATCGCGGAGTATTTTCGGCAATCGCGAAGGGAAAATTTGTGGCTGAGAAATGTTGTGCTTCGCAATTGCAAAGCATTTCTGCGATCGCAAAGAGTAAATACCTGGGCAAAAGCTATATTTCAAGGTTTCAGCCATTTTTAACATATTTGGAGCTACGGAGCTCGGATTGAAGCGACCTTTGAGGCGATTTTCACCATATGATTGGGTTTTGGAGCGTTGTGCATCGATTTGAGTCGTCAGAAGGGCTTGGAAGCCGGTTTTGGAACTTCGGAGCGAGGTGAGTCTCCTTTCTAACCTTGTAAGAGGGAATTGTCCCCATAGGTGAATTAATTGGATATGTGTTTCTATCTGTGGGGGCTATGTACGCACGAAGTGACGAGAGTCCGTGCGTAGCTACTATTATGCTTAAGTCCGAGTAATCTAGGACCCAAAAACATGCTTTACTTGTAATAATTGTAACCTTATTGACAGTTTAAATTGCTTTACTTGCATCAAAGTGGTAAATGATTTTCTAAAAGAGTTAAACTTCGTTTTCTCGACTTGTAAAAGAGAAATTGATACTTCCTTGAATAATTGTCTCCTTGATGAAGTTTTGATTGACTGTTTGAATGTATGTTTCTATGTGTACCTGCATCGCATGTATGATTCGCGAAGGGGGGATTGTTTATTTATGTTTGACCGCGTCGCATGTATGATTCGCGAGCGAGGTAATAGATGCATCTATGGTTCGCGCCATTCGACCCTCTGGCAGTGCACAATTTAAATATTGTTGGATAGGGCCGTACGTCCTCGGCATGATTTGCGCATGCTTGTATTGTTTGCCTTGATATTTATAAATGAGGATATTGCTTCCCCGGATTGAGAATAAATGTATAAATTGTGAAAACTAATTTGGAAATTTCCTTATGAATAAGAGAATTGTTTACTTGCTTCATGCTATTGAGTTACAACCATTTTTTTATAAAAACCCTCGGTTTACTATATTATTATTGGACCACTAGTTTGTGTTGAAGTCGACCTCTCGTCTCTACTTCTTTGAGATTAGACGGGATACTTACTGAGTACACGTTTTTTTGTACTCATGCTACACTTGCTGTGCATTTTTTGCACAGGCACATGTACCCCTAGCGGGCTAATGGGCGTAGCAGCAGGGATGATACGGAGACTTAGATGAGCTGCATCTCTCGAGGCGATCCGCAACCGGCATAGTCTCTTTCAGCGTATAGTATTTACCTTCTGTCCAATTTGTATTCCGGACAGTTATTGCACTTCATTTGATTTCCTAGAAATAGCTCATGCACTTGTGACACCGGGTTCTGGGATGATTATGGAATTATTAAATATTAATTTTGTTAAAGACATCATCTTATTTCAATGAATTTTATTATTTATTATTTAATGTATAAAAGGAATGACTTCAACAAATACTAATGGGAATTTAATTAACGTCTTGGTGTTGGCTTGCCTGACAGTGGTGTCCGGCACCATCACGACCCTTAGTGAATTTAGGGTCGTGACAGTCCGCTTATTAGTTAACTGGGTAATGTTGTGTTACCCGGTAATTAATCAATTACCCGCATAATTTAAAAATTACCACAAATTATTTAAAATTCTATTTATTTTTAAAATACTTCATATATACTTTATATATTATACTACCATGGTTATATGGTACCTTACATTGTACTAGTTTACAATTATCGGGTATTATCGCTCGACCCATATTTTATTCAAAATTGGCCACTTTCAACGAAACTGGTTTTCTTTAATCCGTGTGCCCCTTTATCCTTTATAACACTTATTTATCGCTTGTTATAAATAGCGAAGTACATTAACGTCAAGATGACCTCATCCCCGAGTCTACGTCGGTTAACTGAAAATGAAATTTTAACGTATGAAAACGCGAGATGTAACAATAGAATATAGATAAAAGGCTACTTACTTACTTCCGTATTTATTTCTACTTGTTTTAACTCATATGTTTTTAAATCACTGAAACGTAAAGGAAATTGGTTAATAAGACTCTAACGTTGGCTTGCCTAGCAAGTGTGATATTAGGCGCCATCACGGTCCCGATGGTGGGAATTCCGGGTCATGACAATTTGGTATTAGAGCACTAGGTTGCCTAGGTCTCACAATTCACGAACAAGCTTAGTAGAGTCTGAGGGATCGGTACAGAGTCGTCTGTGCTTATCCCCTAGAGGTTACAGAGTTTAGGAACAATTTCACTTCTATTCTTCTCTATCGTGCCTCTCAATGCTAATTGAACTCTCTACTCTGTTCCTTCGCAGATGGCGAGAACACGTAGCGGTTCATCAGCTGAGCAGCAGCCAGAGCCTCTAGTGGCAGCTCCTACGAAGGGCAGAGGACGAGGACGAGGACGAGGCAGGGGCAGGGCTCAGCCAGAGCTCGAGCAGCAGCACCAGTGGAGGAGCCTCAGGTAGAGTTTGATAAGGAGGCTCTAGCCCAGACCGTTGTTCATAGCCACCCCAGTGCTTCAGGTTGCTTTGGTCCGTCTAGTGGGCCTTATAGAGAGTGTGGCACAGACCGGCACATTTCCTGTAGCACCAGCCGTCTCTCGGGCTGGGGGAGGAGTTTAGACTCCCGCTACTCACACTCCGGAGCAGATGACTCCCTAGTTTCAGACTCCAGCAGCTCGGCCAGTAGGGGTAGTTCCATCGGGTGTTGCAGCACAGACCGGTGACGGATCAGCTATGTCTTCTGAGGCCTTGTTGAGATTGGACAAGTTCACCAAGTGCTTTCCAGTTCATTATAGTGGGGCAGCTTCTGAGGACCCACATGATTATCTTGACCGCTGCCATGAGGTGCTGCGAAACATGGGGATAGTGGAGACCAATGGGGTTGATTTTGCTGCATTCCAGATGATAGGGTCCGCCAAGAGATGGTGGAATGATTTTGTGTTGACTAGACCAGCTGGGTCTCCTACTTTGACTTGGGACCAATTCTCTCAGATATTTCTCGAGAAGTTCTTTCATGTTACACTGAGAGAGGACTATCGCAAGCAGTTTGAGGGTCTCCAGCAGGGCAGTATGTCCTTCACTCAGTACGAGACCCGCTTTATTGATTTGGCCCATCATGCTCTTCTTATACTTCCTACCGAGAGAAAGGGTGATGAGGTTTATGAGGGACTTGCTCAGCCTATCATATTGCAGATGGCTAAGGAGACTGGGAGTGAGATTTCTTTCCACGATGCAGCCAATGTTGCCAGACGAGTTGAGATGGTTCTAGCTCAGGGGAGTGGTCAGGGATCTGACAAGAGGCCGCGTCACTCCGGTGGATTCAGTGGGGCCTCATCTGGAGGTCGAGGTACTTTTAGTAGGGGCCATCCTCCCAGGCCATTTCATTCAGCACTTCAGACATCCCATGGAGCTTCAGGGAGACGTGGTCCTTATGTACCTTCTCAGGGCAGCCAACTTATAGTGCACCACCAGCTCCTATCAGAGCACCTCCTCTTCAGAGTTATTATCGCGGTCAGTCTGCTCGTCCGGGCCAGTCTCAGTTTCCACAGCCATAGTATCAGGATGGATGTTACGAGTGTGGTGATTATGGCCATATCCGGAGGACCTGTCTGAGATTAGTGAGCGTTCTGCCACAACAGTAGGGTTCTCGGGCCATGATTTCGGCACCGAGCGCGCCACCGCCCACTCAGCCAGCTAGAGGTAGGGGTCAGGGAGCCAGAGGTAGAGCTCAACCGCTAGAGGTGGAGGTCAGGCCGTTAGAGGTGGAGGCCACCCATCAGGAGGCCGTCCCAGAGATATGGTTCAGAGTGGTGGGACCCAGCCCCGATGTTATGCTTTCCCAGCTAGGCCTGAGGTTGAGTCATCCGATGCTTTTATCACAGGTACTGTTTTAGTTTGCAGTAGAGATGCTTCAAATCTATTTGATCCAGGTTCTACATACTCCTATGTGTCATCTTACTTTGCTTCATATTTGGTTGTGCCTTGTGATTCTTTGAGTGCTCCCGTGTATGTGTCCACCGGTGGGGGGATTCTATTGTTGTAGATCGTGTCTATCGCTCGTGTGTGGTTATTATTGGGGGTCTTGAGACTAGCGTAGATCTCCTACTTCTCGATGTCGTCGACTTTGATGTCATTTTGGCGATGGATTGGTTGTCACCTTATCATGCTATATTGGACTGTCACACCAAGACCATGACCATAGCCTTGCCGGAGTTGCCTCGATTAGAGTGGAGAGGGACTCCTGGTCATTCTACCCGCAAGGTTATCTCTTATATGAAGGCTCGACGTATGGTCGAGAAGGGGTGTTTGGCATATTTGGCTTATGTTCGTGATTCTAGTGCGGAGGTTCCTTCCATGGATTCTATACCAGTGGTTCGGGAGTTTCCAGAGGTATTTCCTACAAACCTGCCGGGGATGCCACCTGACAGGGATATGACTTCTGTATTGATTTGGTTCCGGGCACTCAGCCTATTTCTACTTCGCCATACCGCATGGCCCCGCCAGAGTTGAAACAGTTGAATGAGCAGTTGCAAGATTTGCTTGATAAGGGCTTTATTAGACCTGGTCACTACTGAAAAATTGGTCTATGATAACGCATGGAAAACCGTTCCAATAGGTAGGTAAACTGTTGCCATAGAGATATTGGAACGGTTTATAAACCGTTCCATCAGCCCGCGTGCCAATAGAGCTATAGGCACGGTTCTTGCAACGGTTTGCATCTCCGTTGCTGTAGAGACGTCTACGCAACGGTTTTCCCTTTCTCTATTGGAACGATTATTCTTTCCAATTAGAACGGTTTAAAACCGTTACTATATTGTTTATGCAACGGTTTATAACCGTTACCATATTATCTAATGCAACACTTATGAAAGTTATTGTTACGGTTATGTATGGATATTGGAACGGTTTATAGGACATTTTGGAACGGTTTACCGGACCTATTGCATTGGTTTACATTCTCTAATGGAACGTCATTTGTGTCCTATTGCAACGATTCTGGTAGGCTATTGTAACAGCTCATTTAAAACAAAAATATTGCCCCTGTTGTAAATAAATTTTTATATATATAATAAATTATAATAACACTAAAATTTAAATAAATCACAAAAGGAAACTATTAATAATATAAATTGTCCAACAAGCTAATAATATCCATAAAGCAAATGTTCTACCCCAAATGCATAAGTTTAATACATTTCAAGATAGTAAGTTTTAGAATGTTGTTAACAAAAGATTCCTACAACATTCATCTATAGCAATTCAAATTTCATCTTAAGTAAGGTCTAGATCTTCAATGCCTTCATCTTCCATTTCTTGATCTACTCTACCTACAAAAGAGGATAAATAAAGTCATTACCGTTCAAGAGAATCCGGTCGAAGAATGCTCATAGCAAACCCAAAGATATTGAATGCCTGGACAAAATATATGGAACAAAAAAGAAAAGAAAAGAAAAGATTTGTCATACAAGATGCTACTCATGAGCCTAGCTCTTCTACAGATAAACACATTATGTAGACCCAAATTTAGACATCAAATGTGCATGCAAGCTACTAAAAAATAACAACATAGCATATGTTACTGACCCTTCCTAACAGTAGTTTAGAGAGGAATAAGCAAATCCCTAGGAATAGAAACAAGCATACCAGATCAAGATAAGAATGCAAAAAGATGATTTGATAGGAACAAATGGGATCAAGAATAGCAATGAAATTTATTATCTATCTTAGGATGTTTAGGGAACGATATACGAATATAGTCTTATATGTTTTTATAATCTTTCCCTAAATATCCTAGAACAGAGAATAAACCCCATCGCCAACCTATATTTAGAAAATTATTCACTCCGCGGATATATTCATCCATCCATTTTAGGATATTCATCCAACTTTTATCACCATAATCCATGAATATCCTATATAACATAGTCAACTCACCAAAATTAATATTCAAGCTAAGAAACTCGATACTATATTATTATTACCAAGAAAAAATATAGCATATTGCTTTTAGAAAGAATAACAAGAACGGTGTTGCACTACTATATTTCTGATTTGATGACTCGGAGAAATTCTTACTTAAGAACGACCTTCATTTTTATTTTACTCTAGCTTTTAATATATTTTTCTGACCTAACTTTTTCAATGAACTAATTTACTCATGGTGAATTAATACCTAAAAATTATCAATTCAAATAATTCATGTCGACGCGCATAGTCTTTACAGTAATACGTAAACAAGCACTATATTAAGAAAAATAATATAATGAACCAAAAGAACAAAAAATGTATTGCATTAGTCAGTATAACGACACCATCTTTTGGCAACAAGACAATATACCTTATATCAAGGCATACAAACAACTATGGTAGAGACTCGACACGACTGGACATAATCAAAACATATATATAATTGGGTAGGACTCCAAGTTTATTTATTCCAAAAACACAAGAACCTGATTAAACTAAAATGAAAATACGAACAACCAGCTCTAATTTTTTACTCTTAAAGATTAATTTATGAAATAGAGATTAACTTCGTGAGATTAAGGAAATATAAAGAACACACCTCTATGTACACATAAAAATTTGCTCAGAGGGAACCAAAAATAGCCACAAACAAAAGTATGAAAAATCAAACTACTTTCAGATAGCGAAACAAATTGTACCTGCTCAAACTTGAACGCTGACGCTCCAGTTAAACCAACAAAAGCTAAGATTGCAACAGAACAAATAGATGAGTTATGGTACTCGTAGTTGGACGAAAATATATCTCTGCACAATGCAAAAAATATAAAAAGTCAGCATGTATAAACAGATAAAATCTGAATTACAAACTTGTTCACAGAGAATCAATCTACAAAATGAAATACTTATCCAACTAATTTTTGGATTAAGTTGTATATTTCAGTTTGTTTTTCAACACAAAAAAAAATGAGCATCTTGAGAAACCAAATATCTACAAATTGGACAAGTATGTTTCAGCTAGTTTTTTCACACAAAAAATGAGCATCTACATGAGAAACCAAATATCTACAAATTGGACAAGTATGTTTCAGCTAGCTCTTCCCTAATTTGGACAGCAACTAAAGAGGGAAGCTTCTCTGTTAAAGCAGTTACACTTTACTACAATCCTTCATAAACGAGTGACAAACATCAACATTGTTTGTCATATTTATCAGACAAACATAGATAGAATGAGGGGTCTTTTTTTTAGAGTTTTCTCATATACCGTATTGTTAAAGTTCTTGATACAAGATAAAAAATTAGGAAGTAAAGATACCAAAATTTAACTGTCTTATCTCTTTTTGTGTAAAATTAAAAATGTATCCACTTTCAAGACTCATATACTCAATTGATTATATTTAAATTAAACCCAAACCCAATCAAATAATTTATGTATATCATTATTGTTCAAGCTTCCCAAACCCAGTAAGAGAATTGCACAGTAACAGAAACAAAGATGATAATTGTCAGAGTTCTTTAATTCTAGTTAGAGACTTGATGTTCAAATAACTAATTATTGAGAATTTTTATTTTCCTTGAAAAGGCAATATATTTTATTACTAATAAAATGGGTACAGACGGATCCAATGTAGACGATTCATATAGGCGATCCCAACTAGTTTAAGACTTTCTTAAAGACAGGATACAGACGATTCACATTTCTTAGATAATAATTCAAGACCCCACAAAAATCTAAAAAAGAATAAGAAACAGTTAAGAAAATTCTCCCCTTATAAATTCTTGGGTACACACATGTGAAGCTGGATAATTCAACAAATATTAGAACCTAAAATGTATGGAGAAAAAAGTTTGACTTTCTTCATCCATGTTCTCTAACTATCAAAAGCTACGACATGACAAATAAGAGTACTATATAAATTTACTAACATATAATTCAGTTCTTGGCTGTATAAAGCCCAAACAATACTTCAAATTCTCATATATCAGAATTGCCCATCAATAGATATATTAAAATGCAAACCTACATGAGAAAGGAAACATAAAGATGAAAAGAACCACTTTTTTTCGTTGACTTAAAAGAAACCCACATGAGTACTTCAGATAATCATCATTCAGAAATGCAAAGTATCATTTTTTCATTAACTTCAAAACACAAACACAAAATTAACCATCAAACAAATACAAAACTGAAATCCCACATGAAGAAACTTACGAGAAATACAGAAATTTAAACGAAAAAACAAAAAACCAACCCCATATGAAAAAAGTCAACTTTTTTCACTCCCACCATCCAACAACGAAGAAAAAGCAAACACAAATCAACCATCAAACAAATGCAGAAACAAAAACCGAAATGGATAAACTTACAAGAAACAAATTAAAAAGGCTGCTAAAAATCAATCCTTCGACCATAAGCATATACTCAAATTGAGACCCACTTTCAAGATTCATATAGTCAATTGATTAATTCATGAATGATGCCCAAAATCAACACCCACAAGAGTTAGAAAACTTTTGCAATAAAAGTATGTTTACCGATTTTAGATTTGGAGAAACCCTAATGGATAAGCACGCCGCCGCTGTTGCGACTGATTATGGATGACCGGTCGATCGTCTCCTACTAGTTTTCGGAAGAACAAAGAGAATGCTTAAGGACAGTGATCATAATTTTGTGAGTGTGGCTTGTACTAAAATTAGGGGTTTACATAATTAGTATTTTATTAGATATAAAAACTAAAAAATAAAAATCAGATTGTGGGCCCCTTTAATTTGAGCGGGTATAGAAAATTTGGGTGAAATATAAGGAGGGAATTATTGACCATCGCGATAGCAAAAAAAAATTCTCCAACCGTTACCATAGATATATTTATTACTACGGTTATACAAATTGTTGACATATATACCTCTATCGGAACTGTTTTTAGACTATTGCAACGGTTCAGTTGCTAAAGTGTCTCGGTTGTTCCAATAATTATTGGTAACGGTTAAAACCGTTGTAATACACCATCTATAGCAACGGTTACTGATCCGTTGCAAGAAAAAGTGTTGCCATAGCCCCATTTCTAGTAGTGGGTGTCTCGTCTTGGGGTGCGCACGTGTTGGTTGTAAAGAAGAAGGATGGATTGATGAGGATGTGCATAAATTATCGGCAGTTGAACAAAGTCACCATCAAAAACAAGTATCCATTATCGAGGATTAAAGACTTATTTGACCAGCTTCAGGGTGCCAAGGTATTTTCAAAGATCGATTTGAGGTCTGGCTACCATCAGTTGAGGATTAGGGCATCTCATGTCCCTAAGACACCTTTTCGGACTCGGTATGGGCATTATGAGTTTCTAGTGATGTCATTCGGGCTGACAAATGCCCCAGCAACATTTATGGATTTGATGAACCGGGTGTTCAAACCCTATTTGGATTCCTTTGTGATTGTTTTTATTGATGATATCTTGATCTACTCCCGCAGTGGAGAGGAGCATGAGCAGCATCTTCGTACCGTTCTTCAGACTCTGAGAGACAGCCAATTAAAGGCTAAGTTTTCAACATGCGAGTTTCGGTTGAGTTCAGTTGCTTTCTTGGGTCATGTTGTATCAGTAGAGGATATTCAGGTGGATCCTAAGAAGATTGAGGCCGTTCAAAATTGGCCTAGACCTACTTCAGCCACGGAGATCCGTAGTTTCTTGGGTTTGGCGGGTTATTACCGTCGGTTTGTGGAGGGGTTTTAATCTATAGCATCCCCGTTGACCAGGTTGACCCAGAAGGGTGCCCCATTCAGATGGTCAGATGAGTGTGAAGCGAGCTTTTAGAAGCTCAAGACAACTTTGACTACGGCGCCGGTGTTGGTGTTGCCCACAGGTTCAGGGCCCTATACAGTATATTGTGACGCATCTCGATTTGGACTTGGTGCGGTATTGATCCAGGGTGGCAAAGTTATTGCATATGCTTTACGGAAGCTAAAGGTTCACAATAAGAATTATCCTGTTCATGACTTGGAGCTGGCACCAATTGTTCACGCGCTGAAGATTTGGAGGCACTATCCATATGGCATGTCGTGTGAGGTATTCACGGATCATAAGAGTTTGCAGTATTTGTTCAATCAAAAGGATCTCAATTTGAGGCAGAGGAGGTGGTTGGAGCTATTGAAAGATTATGATATCACCATCTTGTATCATCCCAGGAAGGCCAATGTGGTGGTCGATGCCTTTGAGTAGGAAGTCAGCTAGTATGGGCAGCCTCGCGTACATTCCAGTCGGTGAGAGACCGCTTGCATTAGATGTCCAGGCCTTAGCCAATCGGTTTGTGAGGTTGGATGTTTATGAGCCTAGTCGTGTTTTAGCTTGCACAGTCGCTCGATCTTCCTTGTTTGAGCGTATCAAGGAGCGGCAATATGATAACCCTCATTTGCTTGTCCTTAGGGACACAGTGCGGCACGGTGATGCCAAGCAGGTTACGATTGGAGATGATGGAGTTTTGAGGATGTAGGGTCGTGTTTGTGTGCCAAATGTGGATGGGCTTCGTGAGTTAATTCTAGAGGAGGCTCACAGTTCCCGGTATTCTATTCATCCGGGCACCGCCAAGATGTATCAGGACTTGCAGCAGCATTATTGGTGGAGGAGGATGAAGAAGGATAATATTGCATATGTAGCTCGGTGTCTAAATTGTCAGCAAGTAAAGTACGAGCATCAGAGACCTGGTGGTTTGCTTCAGAAGATAGAGATTCTTGAGTAGAAAGGGACCGTATCACTATGGATTTCGTTGTTGGACTCCCACGGACTCAGAGGAAGTTCGATGCAGTTTGGGCTATTGTGGATAGACTGACCAAGTCAGCGCATTTCATTCCTGTGGCAGTTTCCTATTCTTCAGAGCGGTTGGCAGAGATTTATATCCGTGAGATCGTTCGTCTTCACGGTGTGCCCGTGTCTATCATTTTCTTATCGAGGTACGCAGTTTACCTCACACGTCTGGAGGGAAGTACATCGTGAGTTGGGTACGCGGGTCGAATTGAGCACGACATTTCATCCTCAGACGGACGGACAGTCCGAGCGTACTATTCAGATCTTGGAGGACATGCTCCGCACCTGTGTTATCGACTTTGGAGGTTCTTGGGATCAGTTCTTGCCGTTAGCGGAGTTTTCCTACAATAACAGTTATCAGTCGAGCATCCACATGGCTCCCTATGAGGTATTATATGGTAGACGGTGTCGATCGCCGGTTGGATGGATTGAGCCGGGGGAGGCTCGGTTAATGGGTACAGATTTAGTACAGGATGCCTTGGATAAGGTTAAGATTATTCATGATAGACTTCGTACAGCTCACTCCAGGCAGAAGAGTTATGCTGACCGTAAAGGCATTCATGGTCGGAGAGAGAGTGTTGCTTCGCGTATCGCCCATAAAGGGTGTAATGAGGTTTGGAAAGAAGGTTAAGCCCTAGGTATATCGAGCCTTTTGAGATCATTGAGCGAGTAGGAGAGGTGGCCTACAGACTTGCGTTGCCACCAGGCTTATCAGCGATACATCCAGTATTCCATGTGTCCATGCTTCAAAAGTATCACCGATCCATCCCACGTGTTAGATTTCAGCATTGTCCAGTTGGACAAGGATTTGACCTACGAGGAGGAGCCGGTAACTATTCTAGACCGGCAGGTTCATCAATAGAGATCGAAGAGTTATCCTTCAGTCTGAGTGCAGTGGAGAGGTCAGACTGTTGAGGCAACTACCTGAGAGTCCGAGGCCGATATGCGGAGCAGATATCCCCACCTTTTTCCCAGTTCAGGTACTTTTCTGTGTCTGTTCGAGGACGAAAAATTGTTTTAGAGGTGAAGAATGTGATGACCCAAAAGGATATCTTATGTTTTAGAACTTGATACCGTGTTCTAAGGCCTTCAAAACCTCATTTTATTCCTCCCCGATTTGTGTACGCAGTCCATGCGTGTTTCCGGAAAGCTTTTATGTTGAAAATTGATAAAAATAATAATTTTGGCTTGTAAAAGTTGATTTAGTTGACTTTGGTGAACGTTTTGAGTAAATGAATCCGGACTCGTGTTCTGACAGTCCCAGTGTGTCCGTATCAAAATTTGGGACCTGGGCGTATGCCCGGAATCGAATTCCGAGGTCCCAAGCTCGAGAAATGAATTTTTGATGAAAATTGAAAGACTGAAAATTAAATGGTTTTAAGAATTTGGTTAATGTTTGATCTTGTTGGTATCGGGTCCGTATTTTGATTTTGGAGCCCGGTATAGGTCCAGAATAATATGTATATCTCATCTGTGAAATTTGGTGAGAAACGGTACTAATTTGATGTGATTCGGACGTCCGGTTGTGAAAATAGGAATTTCAAAGTGTTCTTAAGAATGTCATGTGATTTGGTGCTAAATTCGTAGTTCTAGGTGTTATTTTGGCGATTTGATCGCACGAGGAAGTCTGTATGATGTTTTTAGACTTGTGTGCATGTTTGGTTTGGAGCCCCGAGGGCTCGGGTGAGTTTCGGATAGGCTACGGGATGTTTTAGCCTCAG
Source organism: Nicotiana attenuata (assembly GCF_001879085.1). NCBI lineage: Eukaryota > Viridiplantae > Streptophyta > Magnoliopsida > Solanales > Solanaceae > Nicotiana > Nicotiana attenuata. The sequence continues at coordinate 290,262 of NW_017671102.1, read as the reverse complement.
AAATCTGGTGTGTTTTGCTGCAGATGGTATTCTGATGCTTTGTGCTTCGCGATCGCGAAGGGGAAACTGGGCTGGGTTGGAAATTACTCTTCGCGAACGCGGAGACGTGGTCGCGAACGCGGAGCAATGGAGGTCTTACCCTCTGCGAATGCGACCAGCTCGACGCGAACGCGATGGCTTAGGGACCTGGGGGAGGGGTTAGTTGTCCTTCTACGCGAACGCAATCATTGGGTCGAGAAAGCCAAGGCCAGGGGGAGCAGTCTTTCACGAACGCGTAGTAAGGCTCGCAAACGCGTAGGCCTTTAGGCCGCTGTGTGTCGCGATCACGACGGGCCCTTTGCGAACACGAAGAAGGCCTGTCCAGTGATTTTAAAACAAACCCAAAAACGGGACTTCTTCAAAATTTTACATCTCTTTCACTAGAACTCGGCCTAGGGCGATTTTTGAAGTGGGAATTCAACACTAAATCATAGTTTTGTACTCTTTAACTCATTTCCTTCAATTTCTATCATCACCCATTAGATTCCTAGTTCTAAATCTTGTTCTTTCATGGTAGAATTAGGGGTTTTTGGAAGAATAGGGGGTTTTGCAAATTGGGAGTTTAGACCTCGATTTGGGATCGAATTTCGGAACTAATTGCATATTCGGACTCGGGGCTGAATGGGTGAATGAGTTTTGGTCCGAACCTCGAGTTTTGACCAAGCGGGTCCGGGGTCGATTTTTAATTTTTGGGGGAAATATTGGGAAACCTAAATTTATGTATTAAAATTAATTTCTTTAGCAATATTTGATGTTATTAAGTTAATTACGACTGGATACGAGTGGTTTGGAGGTGGAATCTAGAGGAAAAGCGGTAATTGAGCAGTAAGTGGCCTATGGATCTAGGTAAGTGTTGTGTCTAACTTTGACTCGAGGGATTAGGAATCCTTGACTTAATTGCTATTTGAAAATTCATGTGAGTGGAGTATAAGTGAGGTGACGAGTACCTATGCGCCGCCAATTTATCTGTTTTGCTTGTTTTCTTCCCGTTCTTATTAAATTGTCTTCCCTGCCTTAACTGCTTCATGCTTTTTTGGTATTTCCATGCTTAATTGCTACTTGTCAAACATTGTTTTTCATTGTTGAAGGTATTAGCTACCCCGTAGTTTCATTGTCTCATATTATTGGCTTAAGCTGGTTTATCGATATTTTTGGTATATATTGGATTGGTTTTTCGCTGAGTAGTATTATTTGTGTGAAGTTTCATAATATACTAGCTTTCCGTTTGCTTTGGTTTCGGGTTTAAACATTGAGAAGAGTTTTGAGTTAAATTGTGAAACTTCTGTTCTTATTGAGTAATTGGTACTGATATGGTGGGATCGGGTTGCGCGCCGCAACAGGATGAATAAGGGTAATATATTAAGAAGGAATAAGGGTGATATATTGAGGAGGAATAAGGGTGAAATGCTATTATACGGTGGGATAAGGTTGCGCGCCGCAACAGGAGGAATAAGGGTGATATATTGAGGAGGAATGAGGGTGAATTGCTATTATATGGTGGGATCGGGTTGCACGCCGCAACATGAAGAATAAGGGTCGATTGATATGGAGTAATAAGAGTGAATATTCATATTGATGTTGATATATGGTGGTATCGGGATGCGCGCCACATCAATTTATGTGTTTTGTACCTTTCATTTACTGTGTAAGTTATTCTGTAGTTTTGCATTTCACTTAAGGATTGGTTATAGCTGGATACTGATAAGACACTTGAGTTCCGGGTTCGTTCCTTGCAAGTTACTGCTTTATTTTGTTCTGTCCTTCTTTCTGCTTTTATTATACACTGTATGTAGGTTATATTGTAATTGTTCCACCATAGCCTCGTCACTACCTCTTCTAGGTTAGGCTCGGCACTTACCAGTACATGGGGTCGGTTGTACTGATACTGCATTCTTCACTTTCTGTGCAGATTTCGGAGCAGGTAGTGGCTGATTGAGAGGTTGGCTTCAGGTTACATAATTTGGAGACCCAAGGTAGTCCTGCTGGCGTCCGCAGGCTACATCTATATATTATTGTTTTCTTAATTCCAAAACAGTTGTAATTTCTTTTAGACTGATGTTTGTAGAAAATCATAGTATGTTCCCGGATTGTGACACCGTATTCTGGGTAGTAATGGCAATAGTGTTGGTAATAGAATATAGACAAAGGCTATTTACTTACTTCCGCATTTATTTCTACTTGTTTTAACTCGTATGTTTTTAAATCACTGAAACGTCAAGGAAATTGGTTAATAAGACTCTAACGTTGGCTTGCCTAGCAAGTGTGATGTTAGGCGCCATCACGATCCAGTTGGTGGGAATTTCGGGTCGTGACATGAATAGATAAAAGGATATATATATATATATATATATATATATATATATATATATATATATATATATATATATATATTTGTTAATGTCAATTAAATCGTCCATATATCGAGTGAACCGCAACAAGAAAAACTTCTGTCGAACTACTGATTAAAAATAATATTTGGTTAAGCAATTAAAGAAAGTCAAAGCAAGCGTAATCTATAAATTGTTGCGTTTTTATTAAGGGGTGTGAATGGGAAATGGAAGAGGCAACTTTTAGATTGCACCTCTCCACACCACCCTTCCTTTGTCTATAAATTTAGAGGCTTGGCCTCATTTTTTAGACATGAAATCAGACATGTAAAATCTGAAATCTTCTCCCCTCTTTTCTATATTGTTGCATTATTTTCTAAATAAACATAAGTGTCAAGTGTGATTTTCTCCTTTTGTTGAGTTCGCTGAAGTTCTGTGATTTGAAGTGCTGCTATCACAGAATAGTTATTCCGTTCTATCTTGGGAGGAATTAATCCGTATACCTTGGGCAACAGTGAGGGGATTAAATTCCTTAAGGACACATTGTGCATTCAGTGGGCTCGGAATTATTTTACGTTTTGTTTATTGAACTAACGTTTGTTTACTTTTCTGATTTTGAACACAGTATAATACCAACAATCTTAAGGAACTTACTTTTCTGTGTTCGTCTTAACATCTTTTTGTTGGAGACAGAAAGAAGAAAGATTCAAAACGTCATGGAAATGACAAAGTCGGAAACTGTGTTATAGCATTTCAATATAGTGCCATGCAATTTTAGAGAAGAATATTTTAGTATTCAAAGATGGGAATGCTTCGAATGAAACAAGTTCAGATAAGTACAAAACTTTTTGTTCTTGAAATTTTCTGGAATGCCTTTGATATGTTCGAATCTGAATTTGGCAAATTTTGTGTTTCTTGATTTATTTCTTTCTAGCATTATAAATTGGTAATTGCTGGAGTATTTCATCAAACATATCATTCACATATAATCAAATAATGACTATGTGATTTAAAATATTCTTAGTAAACATATTTGTTTATACTCATTTGGATCTAATTGTGAAATGGTGCATTCAACCATCCGCACCTATTGGGTCAGATTATAACGGCACGACATTTCTTGCCTTGGAAAACGTTGGCTGTGATTTGCTCTAGAAAAGCCATGTAACAAGGAAGAAAATTTTTGCTTCTGATATATACGACATCCAATAGTACGCATGATCTAATGGGTCCTAGCCATGGAAAAATACATATTGCTTATAACTATGAAAGAAATAGAAGTGATATATGTATGGTCAATTTGGTGTGGCTTGTCAGATATCAAGCAGAAAATATTCATCGGTTCTTCGTTAACTGTTTGGGGTGGAAGGCCTTGAAAACCTTGAATATTTTCATGTAAGCGTACATTAATACTTGAAGTATTTTTGAGATCATAAATATAATATATGTAAAGATGAACATATATGTGTTTGATTAGAGAAAGAGATCAAGTTGTTTAAAGTGTTATAATGGTTTAGTTAGAAAACCATTTGGAAAGGGAATTAAAATTCTCGTGATTTTCTACACCCATTATGGAGAATAAAATCTTCGTGATTTTCTACTCCTACTTCAAGATCAAAATCTGCATGATTTTGTACTCGTTCGTTGAGATTAAAGTCTTCGTGACTTTCTACATTTGTCGGAAATTAAAGTCTAAGTGACTTTATACTCATTTTGGAGATTAAAATCTTAGTAATTTTCTACTCCAATTTATTATTCAGTTTGAAGATTAAAAACTTCACCGTTTATTAAATTTGATTGTGTCACATATTATTCGGTTTGAAGATTAAAAACTTCACCGTGTATTAGATTCGGTATCAGGTATTACTCGGTTAGAAGATTAAAAACTTCACCGTTTATTAATTTTGATGGTGTCAGATTGGTTTGAAGATTAAAAACTTCACCATTCATTCTGGCTCTGTTAATGACACAAACAACAGTTCATGTGGTTGGCTCTACAAAGCAATAGAGGTGGCGTTCGAAGAAATATGTTTGGAATATGGCATTATTCACCAAACGACTGTCCCTTCATTAGCGCAATCTAATGGAATTGCGGAAAGAATGAGTAGAACGTTAAATGAGACGATGAATGCCTTGTTAATAAGTTCTGGTTTACCCCAGAACTTGTGGGGGGAAAGTTATTTTTCCAAATAACTGTATACTCAGTCAAGTTCCCCATAGCAAGACGCAATCCATTCCATATGAAAAATGGAATGGAATGAAGCACAACTTAAATATTTTAAAGTGTGGGAGTACTTAGCTAAAGTGCAAATTCCTAAACCCAAAGTGGTAAAGATCGGACCGAAAATTATTGATCGCGTTTTCGTAGGATATGCAACAAATAGTAAGGCATATCGTTTTCTGATTCATAAATCAGAAAATCCCGACATTCATATTAATACGGTAATCGAATCAGATAATGCTGAATTCTTTGAGAATATTTATCCGTATAAAAAGGAATGTGAGTCGTCTAGTTAAATATCTAAACAAACTCGGGAAGAAGCAAAGGAAAGTACGTTGAATTAGTAAAATCCAAGACGTAATAAACGTCAAAGGATAACTACTTCCTTTGGACCGGATTTCCTGACATTCTTGTTGGAAGATGAGCCTCAAATTTTTAAAGAAACATTGTCTTCCTCGGAAGCACAATATCGGAAAGAGGCAGTCAATAGCGAAATAGAATCCATATTAAGTAATCATACTTGGGAATTGGTTGATCTTCCTCCAGGAAATAAACCTTTGGATTTTAAGTGGATTTTCAGAAGGAAAATGAAAGGTGATGGTACTATTGACAAATATAAGGCAAGATTGATTGCCAAAGGATTAAGACAACGAGAAGGTCTTGATTAATTTTACACATACTCACCGGCAACGAGAATTACATCTATTCGGATGGTAATAACGTTAGCCACCGTGTATGGCCTTGAAATCCATCAGATGGGCGTAAAAGACAGCCTTCTTAAATAGAGATTTGGAGGAAGAAATTTATATGGAACAACATGAAGAATTCGTGGTTCCTGGAAAAGAAAGAAGGTGTGTCGGCTTGTTAAGTCACTTTACGGACTAAAATAAACACTCAAACAATGGCATGCGAAATTTGACTAGAAAATATCGTCAAATGGTTTCAAACTAGTGTATTTACATTAAGAATACTCTAAATGTGTTTACGTTAAGAATACTTCAAATCATATAGTCATTATTTGATTATATGTAGATGATATGTTGATAAATATTTAAAATGTGGGGCTTTTAAGCTTATGCATGACAAAGCCAATGTTAGACGTAATGTCTTCACGGACA
>NW_017671102.1:204403-283173 GCF_001879085.1 Nicotiana attenuata | reverse complement strand
CAAGAGCTAAGTTCAAAGAGGTCAAACAAAGTTATGAATGACGGTTCAACATTGTCAAATAACTCAACCCATTCTCGTGATAAAGACAATGTTCAGAAATCAAGGTAAAGCATTAAGGCTTTTTGATGAATCAATAAAGCTTAAAGCTTTTTAATGATTTTCTAAGTCTGGCAGGATATGACCAGATAGTGTGTCTATAGGATTACACGTTTAGAAATCACCTATGTGAGTGTTAAGTGTAAGCCGCTTTAAGGGGAATGAAAGTAAAGGCCCATTCTCTAAGCACTCATGAAACCAGGCGGTGTTCATGGCTGAAACGAACACAACCGTGAAAACCAAAGACGGTTAAGGGTTAATTGTGTGACTTATGGTTGTCTAGGTATACACCAAAGTTCGACGGTTCAAAGATATCAAATCTACCGATTGACCGAGTATATCCGACATAAGTTCACTACGGAAAGTTCAAAGGGAAACCTACTTATCCAGATGCGATTAATCTTTATTTGTGAATCACAGTATTTTCATGCATGTTTTTTCTCATATGACCATTCCCCATTCATGTGGGGGATTGTTGCGTTTTTATTAAGGGGTGTGAATGGGAAATGGAAGAGGCACCTTTTAGATTGCACCTCTCCACACCACCCTTCCTTTGTCTATAAATTTAGAGGCTTGGCCTCATTTTTTAGACATGAAATCAGACATGTAAAATCTGAAATCGTCTCCCCTCTTTTCTATATTGTTGCATTATTTTCTAAATAAACATAAGTGTCAAGTGTGATTTGCTCCGTTTGTTGAGTTCGCTGAAGTTCTGTGATTTGAAGTGCCGCTATCACAGAATAGTTATTCCGTTCTATCCTGGGAGGAATTAATCCGTATACATTGGGCAACAGTGAGGGGATTAAATTCCTTAAGGACACATTGTGCATCCAGTGGGCTCGGAATTATTTTACGTTTTGTTTATTGAACTAACGTTTGTTTACTTTTCTGATTTTGAACACAGTATAATACCAACATAAATCCCTTCTGGAAAATGTGCTTAGCAAAGCTTGGTACAAGTCAATTGAGGTATAAAGGGTTGAGGAATCACGTTAGGCTTTTTCCAGATATGATTCAGCTGGATTTTCACCTAATCTTATTGTTGGCCCAAGTTTCTCGATTAATGCAGTGTCAATGCATGACGTGTTTGTGGTGAACGAGCCTTGGACTTATTTTCCTTATTAAGTCAAGATTGCATTAAGGATCTACCCCCCCCCCCCCCCAACCCCAAACTCAAATGAATGGAAGTTGAGGGTTAGTTTACTGAGTGAGGTCCCTGCTTTTGCAGTTGAATGGAGGGTTCAAACCCTATCAGTAAATTAACATTCCCTGTCTCTTTCTCTTTCCTTTCTCCCCTAATGTAATAAAATGTTTCCATCTTTTGCCACCATGTTTAATTCCTTCTTTTCAATTTTAATTTGCTTTTGTGTATTCTATTAATGAATTAGTATGGAAAAAAAGAGTTGTTAATTACTTAATAGTAAAACTGAAAAAAACTGGGCAAATGTGCAATTTATCATTCGCCTGTCGGGCTATATGTGATGTCCAAGCCTGGTTTGCACTTTGCAGGTCCATATAGACTAGGCCTATTTCTCAAACCCAACGGAGATGGTCCAAGGCTTGATGGACTAAGAAGTTGGGCTGCTCATGTAAACTCACTAGTTGAGGCGAAAATTTCAAAATATGTCCCAATTGAAGCCACTATTTAAATTGGGAAACTACCGGCTATGTCCATTTATAGGGGGAAGTGCACAGTTAGTCACTAATTAGAGATGTCTTCACTCTTTAGTCACTGTTTAAAATGCATTTACTCTTTAGACAATGGTTAATAAATTTTATCTGCCCGGATGAAAATACCCCTGTGCTAGACATGGGTGCTATGTAAATATTAAGGACATGGTATCATTAACTTCATGAATGCTGAGTAAATATTAAGGACAAAGTGTCTTGTCATGTACTTAACTTCATATGTGCAGTGTAAATGTTAAGGACATTGCGTCCTTAACTTCATGTGTGCAGTATAAATGTTAAGGACATAATGTCCTTAACTTGTATTTGCACATTTTGTTGTTAAACTTTAGGGCCTCATGTCCTTAACTTCATATATGCAGTGTACATGTTAAGGACATAGTGTCCTTAACTTTATGAGTATTGTGTAAATATTAAGGACACGGTGTCATTAACTTCATGAATGCTGTGTAAATATTAAGGACAAAGTGCCCTATCACTTCATATGTGCAGTGTAAATGTTAAGGACATGGCGTCTGTCACGATCCAAATTTACCACCGTCGGACCATGATGGCGCCTAATATTGAACCCGTTAGGCAAGCCAACGTTACCGATTGCTTTGCCTTTTTCTTTTATCTTTTAACAGCTTACAAGTTAATAAAAATAAATCAACGGAATAAATGTGGAAGAACAGAATTTAACAGATTATCTCAATACAAATAACGAGACCGAATAAAACTCCACCCAGAACTGGTGTCACTACTCACAGACAGTCTACGAATACTACAACCAATGGTCTGAACAAAGAAATACACATCTGTCTCAGAAATAGATAAAATAGAAAAGAAATAGGATAGAAGGGGACGCCAAGGCCTGCGGACGCCTGCAGGACTACCTCGGGTCTCCACTGGACTGAAGGCAGCAACCTCGAACTACGGTCCGTATGCTCCAGTACTGGGATCTGCATAAAAAGTGCAGAGTGCAGCATTAGTACAACCGACCCCATGTACTGGTAAGTGCCGAGCCTAACCTCAGCGAAGTAGTGACGAGGCTAGGACACGACAAACATCATAAACATGTGCAGTTAATCAGTATAATAACAGAGTAACAAGTAATAAAACTAAGCAGAAATGTACGGGGAGGGGCAACATGCAATGGGGGTTTCAACATAAAGAACTACAGCAGTAAAGAATTTTAAACAGACAAAACACTTGAACCGATAACAGCCAATGAACACAGCAAACAGAAAATGCACGGCATCACTCTTCGTGCTTTTATTCTCAATCCTCACCATGCAATCAATAATAGAAATGTGCACGGCATCACCCTTCGTGCTTTATCTCTCTTCCTCACCATATGCATCAATATAAATGTAAATGTGCACGGCATCACCCTTCGTGCTTTATCACTCTTCCTCACCATGCATAAGTATGAATGTGCACGGCATCACCCTTCGTGCTTTATCACTCTTTCCTCACCCAAACAGTAGAAACAATAACATCCCGATAAGGGAATCAATAATAGAAACAAATACATCCCGGCAAGGGAATCAGCTATAACCAATCTCGTTCCAACAGTTAACTTCACAAAATAAATCTCAACTTGAGCCAATACTCAACAATGGTCAATTACCAAGAAATTATCATAAGTCTTGTTCAACATGGATAATCATCAATTTAAGCATGGACAATACATAATAAGAGCCACAATAGACACAGTATAAGACTCACGGGCATGCTCGATACCAACGTATAGATACTGGTCACCACACCTATACGCCGTACTCAACACTAACACGTAGAAAATAAGACAACGCATATTCCCTCAAGCTAAGGTTAGGCCAAACACTTACCTCGATTCCACGGCCAAACTCAAGCCTCAAATACCGCTTTCCCCTTAAATTTCGCCTCTAATTCACTTGTATCTAGCCCTAATTAACTTAACAACATCAATAAATGCTAAAGAATTCAACTCCAATGCTTAATTATAGGTTTCCTAACATTTCCCATAAAAAGTCAAAAATAGACCCCGGGTCCGCTTGGTCAAAACTTGAGGTTCGGACCAAAACTCATTCACCCATTCACCCACGAGCACAAATATATAATTAATTTCGGAATCCGATCCCAAATCAAGGTCTAAATTCCCAATTTTGTAAAATCCCCAATTCCCCCAAAATCCCTAATTTTTACCCTAAAGAACAAGATTTAGGCCTAGAAATCTAATGGGTGTTGATGGAAAATGAAGAAATGAGTTTAAGAACACAAACCTATGGTTTGCTGTTGAAATCTCTCTTCAAAAATCGCCCAAGGTCGGATTCTATGGAAGAAAATATGAAATTATGGAAGACTCCCGTTTTGATTCTGTTTTCAAAACACTGGACAGACCTTCTTCGCGTTCGCGAGAGGTCTGTCGCGTTCGCGATGCTTTGCGGCCAGAAGGGCCTTCGCGTTCGCGATGAGCTGCTCTCGTTCGCGATAGTCTGTCCCCCCTGACCATCGCGCTTGCGGGCCTGGGACCGCTTTCGCGAAGAGCAACTCGATGATTTTCCCCAGCCACCTCCATTATACTATGCGTTCGTGAAGAGCAATCCCTCCAGTGCTCTGCGTTCGCGACCAAGGCCTCGCTTTCCCATAGAAGAAATCCCTCCCCAGCCCAGCTTGCACTTCGTGTTCACGAGCGTTGCTTCGCGAATGCGAAGCACAAAATATTAGTCATACCAGCAACAACAAAACAACAGATTTTCTAAGTTCAAAACATCCCGAAACCTATCCGAAATTCACCTGAGCCCTCGGGGCTCCAAACCAAACATGCACAGACGTCTAAAAACATTATACGAACTTGCTCATGCGATCAAATCGCCCAAATAACATCTTATACAACGAATGTAGCATCAAAATCAATGAAAATCTCAAGAACTCTTAAAGTTCTATTTTCACAATCGAGGGTCCGAATCACGTCATGTAAACTCCGTTTCTTACCAAATTTCATAGACACCACTTAAATACCATATTAAATCTGTACCGAACTCCAAAACCAAAATACGGGCCCGATACCATCGAAATCAAGCATCATTAAATTTCCAAAAAACCATTATATTTTCAGTTAAACAATTATCTTCAAGAATTCATTTCTCGGGCTAGGGACCTCGGAATTTAATTTCGGGCATACGTCCAAGTCCCGTATTTTTCTACGGACCCTCCGGAACCGTTAAATCACGGGTCCGGGTCCGTTTACCCAAAACGTTGACCGAAGTCAACTTAATTCAATTTTAAAGGCAAAATTTAGCATTTTTCTCAAACTTTCACATAAAGACTTTTCGGATATACGCCCGGACTGCGCATGAATTGAGGTGAAACAAAAGGAGGGTTTTAAGGCCTCGGAACACATATTTGACTTCTAAAATAAGGGATGAACTTTTGGGTCATCACAACGTCCTTTACTTCATGTGTGCAGTGTAAATGTTAAGGACACCATGTCCTTAATATTTATACAACACTCATGAAGAAAGGGTAAAAATGTCTACTCGTATTAATTTTAATAGAGTAGTTGCTATTTTTGCTCAACGTTAAAAATACTGGATAAAAATTAAATTCCATGTTAAAAAGTGGCTATTCCACGCTATTTCTACCCATTTATAAGTAGCTCTTTACAAAAATTGACCAATTCATAAAATATTATTAATATTAGCCAAATATTACTAATATTAGCTAATTAGCTATTTGTAACAAAAAATGTCAAATTTTTGCTTTCTTTTGAGTGAGTGTTATTATTAGAATAGATTGGGTACATCTTAAGGAGCTTGAATCTTAGTTTGGGATGATTTGATGAAGTTTTGAGGTGGTTTGAATTGAAAATTCGAAGTAAAAACTGAACATGAAAAAAAATGATATGTGTATCACACTGTGTATCATAATATATATATATATATATATATATATATATATATATATATATATATATATGTATGTATGTATCATATTTGTATCAATTGTGTATCACATGTATATCCATGTATACCTGTGTGTGAGATACATGTGTGATAGAAATTTGATACATGTGTCACAGAAAATTTTTTGAACTCGATTTAATTACGATTTTTAATACAAAACAATCACTTCCAATCTTCCTCAAATTTTTTATATTGACTTATCTATATGTTTTTAGTGAATTTCAACTATACCCATTGAAAAAGTTTATTTTTTTCTTAGATTTTTAGTATATTGTATTATTATTATNTCTTCGTTATATTGTATATATATATATATATATATATATATATATATATATATATATATATATATATATATATATATATATATATATATATATATATAATTGTATTTCATCACCTTATTTGCTGCATCATCCATGAAATTTCCTTTCCGTCTTGCATCTAATGTTGCTAATCACGCTTAAAAATATGGAAGGAGATTTTTGCATGTGATTCTTTGAGAGAAAGAACCTTATTTATTTGGTTTTTCAATTTTTATATGTGCTTGGCTAGTTTTGGCAAATCTATGACTAATGACTAGAGGTTGGTAAGTTGAAACTCATTTAGGACATTTGTGTAAGTTTTCCATTTAAATTTGGTTCCATTTTTAAACGATATTTTCAAAAATAAAGACAACGACCGAAAATAAAAATATTATAAAAAAGCACATGTAACATTTAGCCAGTTAGGTAAAACTTGTGAATAATTAAACAAAACAATAAGATTTTCTCATCTAGCTAAACTTGCGAACAGTTTTACAAAATAAGCAGAATGAATATAATCTCAAATTGTGCCTGTCTGGCAGAACTTGTGAATAATTAAACAACATAGGTTAGATTCGTCCATCCAATCAAACCTGTGAATAATTTAGCAAGGTAAATAGAATAAGGATAGTACCAAATTGTAGCCGCCCAACAAAACATATAAATAATTAAATAAATGTAATTTTTTCATTCTTTTGATTGTGCAGAGCAAAGGGCCTTATTTCAAAAATTCTTTAAACCATGATAAAATATAAACAATGGCCTCATTATACTGGATGGACTTCTTAGGACTATCATTTAAATTTGACCTTGTTAAGAAAAACCTCGAAAAAATAGCATTCAATTAAAATTTTGGGAAGCCCTTCTGCACTCCTCACACATATAACGTTAACAGCTTGTTTGGATGGTTGTTACCCATCGTTTTATAATATATTATATTGTATCGTTTTATGAATATAGTATTTCGATAGACTATATTGTTTGTTATTGTTAATTAATATTTTGCTATTTTGTTTGACTGTATCGTACTGTACTGTAACTGATAAGTTTACTAAAATAACCTTAATTATTTTAATAATAAATTTATCAAGAATTACGCATAAAATAATTTAAGAAAATCCTTTAACTTTCATTAGAAAAAAAATAATAAATTATGATAAAGAAAGGAATGAAAATTGGCAAAACAAATGAACAAAGAATTGGAGTTAAAGTAATTAGAATTGAAGCTAAAATCACATTAGGAGAAAAAAAGAAATAAAAAGAAGGCAAAACCTATATCTTTTACATCGGAGTTGGAAGCCGTAGAAGTTATGGAAGAGAAGGGACTAAGACAAAGTAGGTTATAGGTTGGAGATTTGGAGTTAAAATAAAAAAAGCTAAAGAGTAAAATAAAATTATGGAGTAATAAGTTAAGGCATATTTGGAAAGAAAAATAGAAAACAATCCCACCACACCAACTCAATTGTTTCAAAAAATGGAACTTTTTATTGTTTCAGAACAATGGATTTAACAAGTCAATACAATCAATTTTAATGAATCAATCAAAATAAATAATTATTTTTGGATAACAATACAATACGATACAGGGTTAACACCCATTCAAACAAACTGTAAAAAAAAAAAAAAAAAAAAAAAAAAAAAAAAAAAAAAAGAACCCTCCAAAGAAAAGATATTTTGAGAAGAGAATTTTTTTCTGAATTCCAATTTTGTATTGAAATCCAAGCCCCTCCTTATCACAAACACAAACACAAACACAGAGAGTGCCCCTATCTCTACTCCCATGGCATCTCTCAATATTCCTCCTTTCTCCAAAACCCTACACCCTAACTCTCAATTCCAAAACCTCCCTAAAACCCCTACTTTTCTCCTCTCGCTTTCCTCCTGCCCTTTTGTCAGCACCTCTCTCTCTTCAATTCCACTCGGAAAAATTTCAAGACTCCCAGTTGTAAGAGCCATTTCTGATGGGGAATACTCTTCTAAGAGGAGCAGTAGCGGTGAGGAAAGGGAGACTATTATGTTACCTGGCTGTGACTATAACCATTGGCTTATTGTCATGGAGTTCCCTAAGGATCCTGCTCCCACTAGAGAACAGATGATTGACACTTATCTCAACACCCTTGCCACTGTTCTTGGCAGGTAATTTTTTAAAAAAACTCCTTTACTATTCAGATAATATCTCTAATTTGTATTGTCTTTATTGAGTTTTGAATAATTTGTTTGAATGGGTTAATGGCCTTTTGGCTAAATTTGTTGAATACTTGCATCAGTTATTGGAGTAGTGCAGTGTAAGCTTTTAGCTTTGATATTAGTTAGTAATATTCTGTGTACTGTTCTTGTAGGGTAAGTCAGTTACAGAAAATTACTTATATTTAGTAGTAGTAAATTGTGAACAAAGCTGATATCTTTTAAGCATAGATTGTCCGAATTTTGGACTGCAAACATAGCCCACGCTAAGCGCTTGAAGCCTGCTCTTTTTTCCCTTTTTTTGTGGGGGTTTAAGTAGCAACTTGATTATGAGGTATAATATTAATCTTATGCTAATAAATAAATCAACTTTACTTGGTATATGGAAGTTTGGATTACTCCTATAAAAGTTTTGTTGATTAAGAGTGTGTCAGACTCGTGGATATTGGCAAAGTTGGACTGATGAAAATTTGCTAATGGTTTATGACTTTTTTGGTGTAGCAGAATATAATTAAAAACCAATAGTTTTTTTTTCCTCCTGTTTTATCTTATTAATGAAAATATTGTTATCAGTATGGAAGAGGCAAAGAAGAACATGTATGCCTTTAGTACTACCACTTACACTGGGTTTCAATGCACTGTATCGGAAGAAACATCAGAAAAGTTTAAGGGTGAGAGCAAACTTTTCTTATTTCACCATATGAGAATCTGAAATTCCAGTGTTCTGGCGTTGACTTTTTCTGTATGGAAATTCATTTTGTAGGTCTACCTGGAGTTCTTTGGGTCCTGCCTGATTCTTACATAGATGTGAAGAACAAGGACTATGGAGGTTAGTTTCTGAAGAGGTTTTCTTCGTTTATGTTCACTTTCACTGGTGATCTACGTTGAGATATGTTGTATATGTTTTCATCTTTCAGGAGATAAGTACATCAATGGAGAGATAATTCCTTGCCAGTATCCTACTTACCAACCCAAGCAGAATAACCGGACTAGAAGCAAGAGTAAAGCATATGTAAGAAGAAGAGATGGTCCTCCTCCTGAACGAACTAAACAAGAAGCAGCTCCTGAATCTTCCTCCTAAAACCGTAATGGGTGCGTTTTAAGTGTCTTAATTCTTGACACCCACTAGAGATAACAGAGAACTCACAGTTTTATCCCATTTGTTATGGTTGACATACATTTGGGCTTATAATCCCTTCTCAGGCGCTGAAAGTACTGAACTTATATTTTCTGTCAGAAGTATGTTTATTTAGTTGAGGGAAATAAGTTCATTATGTTGCTATTCTTCTATTCTTTCTTGCAGGTTGTTATCTGATTTTGGAGTCGAATTGCCATTAGGAAGTTGCCAATATATCATTCATAGCCTCGTATTGGTGGGCATTTTCACAAAGATAAGTTGGTGCGAAAAGGTTAGATGGGAATACACTGCTAGTCTAGGAGTTTGGTCGACTGCACCTATTGTTTTATCTTTCCTTTAGACTAGCTTTCATTATCAAGAATGAGAGCGGAAGCTGTGTCGGTATGTAACTTTGATTCTGACCAGGTTATTCTATGTTCAAAGATCGAATGTATATGTGATGACTCATTATGCTTTCTGTTCGTTCATATCTTGACATTTGCTACGCTTACAATTTAGATTATGCATGACAATGGAGATGCACTTTCTTAAAAGGAAATTTGTTTCTTAATGTGATGAGTAATAGTATTCATTTAATTTAAATACTGAAGAAAAGAAACTTAACTGGAAGGAAATGCAGCAGAAACCTAGGAAATTCTGTTTATTTGCATTGTCACTTACTAGTGAACTGCACAATGTTTCACAGGAATGATAAAAAGTAGCAGCATAATGTTAATCCTTTGAATTGCCCCCTTAAATTGCTTGGTTCACTAAATTATTTTGGGCATGGTGCAAGGGTTGGTGTAGCCTATGCGTTGAATGGACTGGCTTTAAAGCTCTTTTTCTGTCAATATAAGCTGATTTTGCAAACGCTATAACACCCAGTGCACTTCCCTTCGAAGGTAGACCAGATAAGGTGCATTGTAGGAAGTTCCATCTTTGATACTGAAGTCTAGAGTGTTGATGGTTAACTGACTGATGATAGAATTCCAGTGATGGAACTACTATGGTTGTGCAATAAATCTTGTGTGTGTGTGTGACTTATAATGTGCATTTCTGTGCAATATTTGTTGTAAAAATATGATACAGAAGGGAACAGATAGGCTGAAGGTTAGACCTACATCTGTTGAACTAATTGCCTCGCACAGCCTTTGTGAATGCAGTATGACCCCGTAGCAGACGAAATCAGACCTTGCCTAGACGCATGAGGGATAAAGTAGTGAAAATGTCATTTCTGCACCTAAGGAGGTGGCCTAGTGGTCAATGAAGTGGGATGATAATCCCCGGGAGACCAGATTTTAAATCCTAGAAGACACACGAAGTGCTAGGTGTTTTCCTATCTGCCTAAGCCTGGTGGCCGAATTACTCGATACTTATACTGGTAGGAGATAGCAGGTATCCAGTGATATAGTTGAGTGAGCAAGTTGACCCAAACAACACCTTTTTTAAAAACAAGTCATTTTTGTTGCTTTGAACACAAACTAGCTTATAATTTGGGTGCCCTACTTAATTTCAGTCTCTCCAGAATTCCCCTTCTAAATTACTTGTTTGTTGCTATTTTCTTATGCATGTCCTGTTGGGGGAACTTAACGAGGTGAGGAATTAGGAATAACCTGGTACTGGGGTAAAGGAATAAGGTAGTGGAGCTTTCTTTTGATTCAAATGGTAATAAAACCTGGTCAAGTTGAAAACAGAAAACCTGAATACTAATTTCAGTTGGGATTTCCTTTCAAAAAAAAATCCGTGGAGTGTACATAAAAGAGAACACAATTTTAGGGATATAACAAATCAAATGAAATAATTTCTGATTTAATAAAATCAAAAGACAATTACATGCTACTCACATACGGAGAAATACATGAGATAAGTTAGAAGTCCGATAAATTGACAAATGATGATCAAAAGAATTATTTGCCTGTGACTAGAACTTGGACTCTAATCTTGACGTATAAAATTCCGTGGACTCATTTGTCTTGACGTATTCACTGTTGAACATGTGTGATATAGGTGTTCATACGTTATAAAATTCTTTGAAATATCTAAAATTAGCAAAAGACTGCATATTCTTATGAAATACTTAAATTAGTTACATATATTCTTGTCAGGAAAAGAGAGTTTGTATAGAGTCTTGATCCGTCTATTTCCATGACTGAGATTTCATAAGGTCCACCCATGCCTTCCACTGCAGAAATGTCTCAACTGTTGCATACCACCGAGCTGAGTAGTTCGAAATTTACTGAACATCCTCAGTACATGAATTTCTTAGAAGTTCAAATTTTTTCTTTGACAATATATAATTTTGTTACACCATTATGCTTTATAAAAATATAAATTGTTACACCATTATGTTAAGTTACATGTAACAAATAGGTAACTGTTTAAAACAAGCATGATCGTACAACCTGAAAAGTAAGAGTAAATAACTTGCAATAGCAGGTCGAATTACACTTGATACTGTTAAAAATCTTTACACTATCAACATATATATCTTAAACTGTCCTATTATTTTCCCTCAAGGACTATGAGGCCGCTTGGATTAGCTGATTTGAAGTGGCTGATATAGTGCTGAAACTGATTTAATAAATAAACAGTTACATGTTTGGATATAAGTGCTGAAATTGATAATAAGTTGCTGCAGTATTTAATTAAAAAGTGCTGATAAGCTCTTTTTCTGTTAAAATGACTTAAATAACCTTAGAACTGTTTACACTTATAAGAGCGTAATTTCTTTAAAATTTTAGATTCCAGATCGATTCAAATATAAAATATCCTATTTGTCATTTTATTTTAAATACAACTGTGCTTAGATAAGATAATGTTTATGATAAATATAATTTATTTTATGATAAGCATATAACAATAAGTTATAGTAATAATTAATAAATTGACAAAATTTTCTCAATAAAAAATAAACCTAAATAGGACAAAATATTGAAGAGAAACAAACACTGTCTTCGTCACCACAACACTTAAAAAAGCAATACACCAAAGTTTTGATATGTCCTCATTTATTACATACAATTCAAAGATTAATACACGATCACATAGATACAAAAATACAAAGGAATAGAGAATTTGCTTATCTTATATAGTCAATGAGAATTGCAAACTTGAAGGGGGGGGGGGGGGGGAGGGGAATAGTAAAAATCTTGGTCAAACTTAAACTGCTTATAAGCTAAAAATTCATAAGCTGGGGATGACCAGTTTATGGCTTTTGGCTTATTTTTGACTTATAAGCACTTTTAACTTTACCAAACGCGTAGATAAGCGGAAAAGTGCTTATAAATTAATTTGACCGGCTTATAAGCTTAGCCAAACACCCTCTCCCTTTCACCCACTTTCGTGGGCACTAAATATTAGTCCAGTATCAATCATGTGAATTTGACGTGCTTGTCTTTGTTCATAGACTAATAGCCCGTTTGGCCAAGCTGCAAAAATCAGCTTATTTTGAGAAGTGCTTTTTTTTAAAAGTGCTTTTCTAAAAAGTACTTTTGGTGAGAAGCAGTTTGTGTTTGGCTAATTAGTTTGAAAAGCACTTCTGAGCAGCAATTAGTGTTTGGTCAAGCTTTAAAAAACTGCTTCTAAGTGTATTTTTTTCAAAAGTGCTTCTCAAAAAAGTGCTTTTGGAGAGAAACTACTTTTTTCTGCTTCTCCAAAACTGCTTCTGCTTCTCCTCAAAAGTACTTTTTTCCCTTCCAAAAGCTTGACCAAACACCTCAATTTTTGGCCAAAAGTGGCTTGACCAAACAGGCTACAAGTGCAAAACAGTCACACACTTCCTTTTTCTATATTCTTATCTGCTTGCATTATTATAGCATCATCCCAACCAACCATTATCCAGTGCCCATGTTCTTCCTTTCTCTATCAGTATCCATTTAGCATATGTGATATGGCTGAAATTATATTACCTTAATAATATGCATATTGATCAAATACGAAGCAGATAAAACTATCAAAATTTGCAGTCTCCCTAGCAATTGTTCTCAGAAATTTGAAGGGTCCAATAGATGGCTTTCTATGGCTACAATGGTGATGCTGGTGAGTGCCACTTGACTCCTTATTTCAGTGTCCCTTATGATTATAATGCTTTTCCAATTCAGTCTTCAATATCATATTCTTCCTATGGATATAGCACCTCAGAGCAAATTGAACAGAGTACTAATTACAATTACTACTACACTACTCAAATGCATCCACAGTTAAGTTACTCTGTGCATAATTCTACTGAGCCACAACTTATCCAATATGAAAAGGCTGCTAATTCTTTGGAGACGCCATACGTAATCTCTAATTCAGCTAAAGAACATGATGACACTCTTTTTAAAGAATATGATCCAACCCCTTATGGTGGTGGCTATAACATGGCTCAAACCTATGGCAAACCCCTTAGCCCCTCCAATGAAATTTGTTATCCTCGTTCCGTTCCTAAATCTAATGGACTTAATGGGTCCGAGTCTTTCGACTATGGATCAATTCCTTCACCCTATGTAAGCCACGCCAATCAGCTAGAAGAACCTCAGGATCAAAGCAAAGAGAAAGATGAGCCAAAGTCCGTATCTGGTGTCAAAGAAAAACCCATTCTTGGGGATGATATTCTTGAAAACCCTATAGTACCTCTTCAACAAGATCAAGATTTTGTTGCTGGAAATGGAACTATAGAGGAATATGGATATGATTATGGGAGGCAATTGCAGCAAATTCCTTATGGTTCAGGCTTGGAATCTATGGATTTATGTGAAAGCCTATTTGGTTACTGGCCCTGCTTAGCCAAACAAAACCAAAGAAGAAACTTGAACTATATAAACAGTGCTGAAGATAGCAGTAATGAACAATGGCAAAGTACTGCAGATTATCTTTTTGGGAATCCCTTTGGATATGGTGGTAATGGAAGAGATGAAAGATATGGGAATTCAGCTTATAGCAATCAAAATTACTACTATCAGCAACAACCTTATTTTATGAGTGATTGTTGAGAAATACCTTATCCAATTTGTTCAAGAATAACTCTAGTAAATGGTCATACTTAATTTACAATTTTGTACTGGTTCCTTTGACAGTTCTGTGCTGTTTGAAACATAAGGCTGAAGTTAATGTGACTCAAGGGCCAGTTTACAAAAACAAAGTATCCAGTAATTTCCTTTTTCCTCGCCCCCAGAGCATTTGTTCAGGGCTAATAATGCAGCACGTATGTGTAAGGTCAAGTGTTCTAACCCTGTATCAAACAGAGGCTGGTATTTAAGCCCACAGGATAAGAAAAATTCCATTCTCTCTCCAAATAATAAGATATTTTACAAATTGCTTTCTTGTGTGAATCTTGCTGTAATCTAGTCTCTGTAGTTTATTTATTTATTTATTTATTTTGTTATGCTGTTATTATCATTTTTGTTTGACTCAAAAGTGGATTAATACTTTTTAAGCAATTCAATCAATGTAGATGAAGGGGTAAATCGTAGTGGAAGATAATAAACTCTAGGATGATCTTGAATATAGAATCAGATAACAATGAGATAAACAAAGTTGATGAGAGAAAATGATAAACTTCTCTTAGATAAGAGAGACAATGTTAGAGAGAGAGAAGAGAGAGATTGTATTTTCAATAATCCGAATCCCCTTTTTACAAGGCTTAGATCCTCTTTATATAATAGAGGATCCTTACTCGAATACAAAAAGGCAAAGAATAAAGTACATATTGTGGAGCGGCCGGCGTGATCGTGGAGTCGTCCCTCTTGTTGCTCATAGGTCGCTCTTCTAACCGGGCTTACGCACACTTGGTCGATCGTGCTGTCTTGAAGAACGTAGTTGGTCAAATTCGACCCCATACAATTTAGTTACTCTTTTAGTCTGTTATCTTGGTTCAATTTTATTTATCTAGATATAAGGTACGTTTAACTAAAAGGAGATATTCCTTAGGTGAAACCTCTAAGCAGACATGAGATTAACTAATTATGAGACATTAGCAGGACAAATAAAAAGCAAAAACATATAATAGTAGTTTAAATCTTGTGGTTGAGAGCTGGAGCTCATAAGCTCACACGAGCTTCACACAATTCCACTTTGGTGGACCTATGTGTAGGTTAGCAATTTTTTTTTATAAAAAAAAAATCTAGCCATCTAGGCAAATAAAATTGGCATAGAAGCAACAACAACAAATTCAGTGTGATCCCACATAGTAGGATCTGGGGAGGATAGAGCGTGAACAGACTTTATCCCTACCTTGTGAAGCTTGAGAGGTTGTTTCCGATAGACCCCGACTCAAGAAAAAATGAAAAAGAAGCAAAAATAACAAGTAGTAACAACAATAATGTATACGGCCGAAATCGGAGAGCTCGATTTCGAGGTCTGAATGGAACCCCGGGCTCGAGTTCGGGGTAGCACGAAGTAAAGACCAGATCTGACTGGAAATTGCATACCTCGGGGGAGCAAATCGAAGACCCGCCATGATCTGCCTCGAGGGAAGTACATTTTCGATGACACTCAAGAAAGAGCGGGAATTTCTCAAGGACATGTGGATCAGGGTATAAATTAAGGGATAAGATTTGTACGAAATGGTACAAGTCCGTACTAGGTTGTTATATAGCTATACCAATAGAATTCTTTGTCATAATTGGAAATGTACCATATTAGGGTTTTCCCCTTCTATATAAAGGGGACCCCAATCTTTGTAAAAATCATCTGATTCACTGCAATAGAATATTCTACTCTGTTTTTCTCGTTTGCTGTGCTCCATAATCACATCTTCAGCTTTACTGTTTTACTTTATCGTTTCATACTTTGCTCACTCTTAGCTCACCTCGAGGCCCCTGAGATAATCAAACTCGAGGTCCCCATTGCTCTAAGTACATTGATTTGGTTCATCAATTCTTCTTACTAACCTAAAATTACTTGTAGATTCACTAGTATTGGAATAAATCACATATCTTTAAAACCACAAATCATCTTTAATTATTACTCAGATTTTTCGAGGTAAACAGTTTGGCGCCCACCGTGGGGCTAAAGATAATAATGATTATTTTAGTGCTAGTTTTCTGATAACACACGTTATTCTTCACACTTTTTCTTGTCAAAGATTCTTTGATTTCAGGCTAAGATATGTCTAGCTTAGCAAACGCACCTGCTCATGACAGTGAGGGACTCGGAGAAAACAGCGGTATAGGGGTCGGTGTACCACCCATAAACCCTGAGGAGTACCAAATATAGAGCCAGTTGATATCAGTTCGCATAACGCTCTAAACACGGATTCGGGCACAGACCCCATAAGGAATGTACTTAGGGAAGCCCGGCCAGGGGACCAAGGAACACCAGGAATGGAAGAAGGGGGAGTCAGCCTCCAAGTGATACTCGAGATGCTGCAAGCTCAGCAAGTCGCCATCGCTCAACTTCAGAGTCAGAATAAGACTCCAAGCACAACCGAACTAGTGAACACTTGGCGTGCTGAACTAACACCGGAGAGGCCCGATGAAAGTGGCTCGGGGACGGACCCCGCGATTGTGAAAATGATCGAAGAACTAGCCAAGAGGATCGAGTCTGGAGAAAAGAAAATTGAAGAAAATGACAAAAAGGTGGAGACATACAACTCAAGGGTCGACCAGATACCGGGAGCACCTCCGATTTTGAAAGGACTAGACTCAAAGAAGTTCGTGCAGAAACCATTCCCAGAAAGTGCGGCTCCGAAGCCCATCTTGAAGAAGTTTCGGATGCCAGATATCCCAAAATACAACGGGAGCACTGATCCCAACGAGCATATCACCACATATGCTTGTGGCATAAAAGGAAATGATTTGAAAGACGATGAGATTGAGTCAGTTTTGCTAAAGAAGTTTGGAGAAACCTTGTCTAAGGGCGCCATGATTTGGTACCATAACTTACCCCCGAACTTTATTCGTTTGCCATGTCGACAGATTCATTTATAAAGGCATATGCTGGTGCCATAAAAGTCGCAACAAGGAAGTCCGATGTATTCCAGATAAAGCAAAAGGAGAACGAGATGCCGAGGGAGTTTGTATCCCGCTTCCAGTCAGAACGAATAGGGTTACGACCAGTCTTCGATGACTGGGCCGTACAAGCCTTCACACAGGGGCTAAATGAACGAAGTTCGATAGCTTCGAAGCAGCTGAAGCAGAACTTGATCGAATATCCCGCCGTGACTTAGGCGGATGTGCATAACAGATACCAGTCAAAAATTAGGGTCGAGGATGACCAGTTGGGAGCCCCCTCGGGCTCAGTTTACCCAAGCAGGTTACTAACAAAGGAGCCAGGAAACACATACAGGGGGTCAAGGTCGAACAAGGAAAGATATCAGCCATACGTCGAAGATCGAAGGATCATTCCAAGGCGTAACATACCTCGGAATGATCGAAGAGCAGATCGAGGTCAAAGTTCCCGGGGACTCATGAGCAAAATCGGGTTTGATAGGCACTCGGGACCGGCAGAGGTGCCCCGATTATAAGAGTACAACTTCAGTGTCGATGCTTCGGGTATCGTCTCAGCCATTGGCAAAATTGGAGATACCAGATGGCCCAAGCCTATACAGACTGATCCTTCCCAGAGGAACCCCAACTTGATGTGCAAATATCATGGTACTCATGGGCATCGGACCGAGGATTGCAGGCAGCTTAGGGAGGAGGTAGCCCGGTTGTTTAACGAGGGGCATCTTCATGAATTTCTCAGCGACCGGGCCAAGAACCATTTCCGAGAAAGTGATGCAAATAGGAAGAATGAATCTGAAGAACCTCAACATGTCATTCACATGATCATCGGTAGAGTCGACGTCCCACAAGAACCGATATTCAAATGTACCAAAGTATCCATCACAAAGGAGAAATGGACTCGGGACTACTTGCCCGAGGACACCCCCACATTCAGCGAAGAAGACATCGAAGCCTTATCTCAGCCTCACAACGATGCTCTGGTAATTTCTATCCTTTTAAATAAAGTTCAAGTTAAACATGTTCTCGTGGATCCAGGTAGTTCGGCAAATATAATTAGGTCAAGGGTCGTAGAGCAGCTCGGGTTGCTTGGTCAAATCATACCAGCATCTCGAGTCTTGAATGGCTTCAACATGCCAAGCGAAACGACAAAGGGGGAAATCATCCTCCCAATCAACGTGGCCGAAACCATACAAGATACCAAATTCCATGTTATCGAAGGTGACATGAGGTATAATGCTTTTTTTGGAAGGTCGTGGATCCATAGCATGAGGGCGGTACCATCGACCCTTTATCAAATGATGAAGTTCCCAACAAAGGATGGCGTGAAAACAGCATATGGAGAACATCATGCAGCTAAGGAGATGTTTGCAGTACACGACTTGATACCGGTATCGACACCATCCGCATCAGAAAAGTCAAAGGACAAACAGGTGGCCAAATAGCAATCACAAACCATACCCTCGGTTGAGCCCGAGGGATAGGTGATCGAGGACAAAGAAGAAGATTTCCTCACCCCCCGAGCCTTCATTGCCCCTGAGGAATCGGATGCGAAGAAGTCCACTGTCGAAGAACTCGAGCAGGCCGTATTGATCGAGTATCTTCCAGAACGAAAGGTATACTTGGGGACGGGGTTAATCCCCGAACTCAGGAAAAAACTCATTCAATTTCTTATCAATAACATTGATTGCTTCGCCTGGTCCCACTTAGATATGATAGTGATCCCACCGGAGATAACTACGCATTGACTAAGTATTGATCCCAGATTTAAACCAGTAAAGCAAAAGAGGAGACCTTAGTCCGAGGTAAAGCATGCATTCGTCAAAGAGGAGGTAACCAAACTTCTCAAGATAGGGAAGTAAAATATCCCGAATGGCTAGCAAACGTAGTGGTAGTCCCTAAAAAGGGGAATAAACTTAGAATGTGTGTAGACTACAAAGACTTGAGTAAGACATGCCCTATAGATTCCTTCCCATTGCCCAACATTGATCGTTTGACCGATGCTATGGCCGGCCACGAGATCCTTACTTTTCTTGATGCCTACTCCGGGTACAACCAAATTCAAATGAACCTAGAGGACCAAGAAAAGACTTCGTTCATCACGAAGTATGGTATGCATTGTTATAATGTAATGCCCTTCGGGCTAAAAAATGCAGGAGCCACATATCAACGCCTAGTTAATAAGATGTTCGAACATTAGATAGGCAAATCCATGGAAGTTTATATTGATGACATGCTAGTTAAGTCCCTGCATGCAGAGGACCATTTGACCCATTTGCTGGTGACGTTCGATATCCTGAGAAAGTACAACATGAAGCTCAACCCCGAGAAATGCGTTTTTGGATTCGGCTCGGGCAAGTTATTAGGCTTCATGGTGTCGAACAGGGGTATCGAGATCAACCCCGACAAAATCAAAGCCATCGAGGAAATCACCATAGTGAATACCGGGCGAATAGCTGCCCTATGCCGATTTATCTCGAGGTCATCAGATTGGAGCCATCATTTCTTTTCCTTACTCAAGAAGAAGAACAACTTCGCATGGACTCTGGAGTGCCAACAAGCCTTGGAAGAGTTAAGACGGTATCTCTCTAGCCCCATACTCCGAAGGAGGATAAAACACTCTACTTGTATTTAGCCGTGTCCGAGGTGGCGGTAAGTGGCGTGCTGGTTCGAGAAGAGCAAGGTACGCAATTTCCTGTCTATTATGTGAGTCGGACCCCAAGAGATGCTGAATTCAGGTACCCACATTTGGAAATGGTACGAGTCCGTACTATGTTGTTATATAGCCATACCAATAGAATTCTTTGTCATAATTGGAAATATACCATATTAGGGTTTTCCCCTTCTATATTAAGGGGACCCCAATCTTTGTACTAAATCATCTGATTCACTGCAATAGAATATTCTACTCTATTTTTCTCGTTTGTTGTGCTCCATAATCACATCTTCAGCTTTATTGTTTCATACTTTGCTCACTCTTAGCTCACCTCGAGGCCCCCGAGATAACCGAACTCGAGGTCCCCATTGCTTTAACTACATTGGTTTGGTTCATCAATTCTTCTTACTTAAACCTAAAATTACTTGTAAATTCACTAGTATTGGAATAAATCACATATCTTTAAAACCACAAATCATCTTTAATTATTACTCATATTTTTCAAGGTAAACAAGTAAGTATGTGATAAGATGATACTGAGACAGAATAACCGAAGCAAACGAGCCAACATATAGTAAAAGAGATTTGCGGATAAGAAGATAAAACATACAAGACTAATATTAATATAACCGGCATGAAAAGGTCTCACACACGCCTATGTATTAACCTTCTACCTTAATCCCCAACCATCACACCCTCCTATAAAAAATTATGTCCTCGGTAAGATAAGATACGCCATGCCCTACCTAATTATTTCTCCCAAGACAAAGTTGGCATAAAAGAATTACTGGAGTATTATTTATTGCCCTGCTACAGATTAAAAGAAAATCTAATGATTTACCTGAAAATGCAATGATCAAGCTTTCTCTTCTTTCAAACTCAAGAGCTGTTAAACTTTCTTTTTTTATTTATTTTCTTTGACAAGCTGTTGCATTTTCTTTGACATGTCCTCTTTGTCTTCCTTTAATAATAGCATCGTTTGCTGATTATACTACCACTTAACGTTCTTAGGAAAAAGATTATAAGGGAAATTTGATGGAATAACTAATTTGTACTACGAAGCAGTGGTTATCTCCGGAAAAAATAAATGAACAATAATAATTCACCAAGCCTTCTTTTTCTTCACACATTCATTGATTTAATAAAACTGGACATATTTGTCATGATTCAATATTAAGCTCTTCGACAACCTTATTGGAGACGAAGAGACTTATAAGGTTCTAAATAAAACCATGGTGAACATAAATATATTGTATAACAAGTTTAGAGGTTTGGAAAAGTTAGAGCAATGTCACAAGGATGAAACATTAAGAATTGCTAATTATATTTTTAATTAATAAAGAATGGAATGAGTGGAAAGCAAAGTCAGGTTTAAGACAAGCACAAGACATTCCAATCACTACATGCACGAAAAATAATTCGGCGGGGCATAAAAAGTCATAAAGAGAAAGAAAGTGGTTGCCTAGAATATCATTACGAATCATATCTTTTGTTAATTAAGATTACCAGCCCCTTGAAAAAGCTATTTTTTATACCATGGCATTTTTTCTCCGTCCCATGCTTTGTCTTAATGCCCGCGATTTTGGGCACTTTGTGGCAAAAACATTTCACCCCTTAATACCCCCTCCCCACCCAACCCACCCCCCGACCCAAAAACGGGGGGGGGGAGGGAGGGAAACGCATTCTTACGACCTTGACCGTCTATGAATTTATCTTCTATTTAATTTTTTTGTTATAAGTAATTGCCAATAATAATTTGATAATTTACAAATATGATGTCATTAAATATGCAAATCTAGACAGATAATTTACATAACTTTTACACAAACAACATGTAATTAGTCATGTAAGGTTGATTCACCGTGAAATTTGAACATTTTTCGAGCGAATCAACTTCAATATGGATTTAGTTTTCTTTCATTTTTAATACATCAAATATGAAATGAAACTTTAGAGAGAATAAATGAGGAGAAAGATTCAAAGTAGGTGGAACCTCGTAGTTTCCGTCAAAAGAGATTTTGATGAAAATAACATCTAAGTTCTAATTTGTGCATTTCTACTTGTGCCAGTGGCAGCTGCAACTGCTTCTTTCTGGCATGATTGGCTATCACACTATGCATTACTAACCTTTAACCCTAAGACAATTGTCTGGTGTCTCCTATACTTCTTATTTTATTATGTTACCTTTTCTGCCCTTTTCATGTCCCTACCCATATATACATTTCTCTTATTATGCCCTCTTGTCATGGCCCCATCTCATTTTTGTTTTCCCTTTTCACTAATTAAATGGTTACCCCACTTGAGTTATTGACCAAATTGACCATAGCCGCAACCTCAGAAGATTGTGAATTCTGATTTAGTGCTTCATACTTATATTCTTTTCCCTCGAATACATGACTCTTGTGAAAGCTGAAGAATATTAAAATGGTGGACAGAAAATTATCACAAAAATGGTATGCACAAGTCAAGAGATTTATTGAACCTCTTTTTTAGATAAAACTGAGATCTTATTATACTGGTTCATTAACTTTTTACTTGCTTAAACTGGTTGACGAGGAATTCTTTGTTTTTATATTAGACTATTGCAATACGTAAAATAGCACTCAATTGTCTATTTATGAATATATGCATTGTTACGAAAACATTGATAATGAATCTTAGTTGTCTATTTATCAATGCAATAAAAAAAAAGTATAGACTAAGCACCTTGAAGTTCAATTTATCCTAGTAAGTATATGTTGCTAACGAATGCCCAAAGCATAGTGATGAACAAGGTACTTTGGGAAATGATTGAGTTAAATTCTTTTATAAAATAAAACACCACATTTGTAAGGACAAAATCTTGAATTATTAAAAAGGGCAATATGGTAAATTAGTCAGACATAATTGAGGATATGGCCCACCTTCTCACACCATAAACCTTGTTAAAATCGACCCTTTTTTCTTCCTCCCTTTGAACCATTTTTACACCACTAGCTAATCCATGGCCAACTTCCACAGCCTCCTCAAGATATATACACTTTTTCTATCCATCTTTCTCTTCTCTTTCACCATTTCCTCAGCTTCAATCCATGATCTTCTCAGAAGCAAGGGCCTCCCAGCTGGGCTATTCCCAAAGAATGCTGTAAAATCATATGATCTTGATCAACATGGTCATCTTCAAGTCTACTTGGACAGTCCATGTGTTGCAAAATTTGAGACAAGGGTGTTCTTTGACAGTGTTGTGAGAGCTAACCTTAGCTATGGTGGATTAATTGGAGTGGAAGGTCTTTCTCAAGAAGAGCTGTTTCTTTGGTTGCCAGTGAAAGACATCATAGTTTATGATCCTTCTTCTGGTTTGATCTTGTTTGACATTGGTTTGGCTCATAAACAGATGTCTCTTTCCCTCTTTGAAGAGCCCCCTATTTGCAGTCCTCAAGGTAACCTCTTTCTTAATTCTTTATATAACTTGGTAAAGATTCATATTCTTGACTAGTTTGTCATCTCAATTTTTATCGGTCAACACCTTTTATTATGTTTGGTTATAGAAGTGGCTGGAGCATCCAGAATTTAAATTTGGCGAGTTTAATGTTTATGTTACCACCACTGAATTCACTGCATTTATATATATGTTCCATGAAAAAAATAGTGAGTTCAGTTGAATCCCTCGGAACTACACAACATCCGCCTCTGGAGTGGTACTAGTATAATTGGATCTGAAATTTGTTTGTTCTGAACCTAATAGAAGATGGAAAATATGTGTTCTTTCTAACATCTAAGCTTAAATTTCATTGCAGGAAATGCAGGTGTGTTAATGAAGAAGGAAGGAAGGAAAGAGGCTGGATTTCAGATTGAAAGATATAAAGATCTTGCAGTCAGTGGAATCTGATATATTTCCAATTTTGGTTCTGTTTTTAAATTTTGGCTTTGGCTTTGTCTCAATTTGAGGATGGTTGAAGACTTGAAGCTTGATAAAGAAAAAGTGCATTGAGGTTCTCATTTAGGTGCTTGTAGGGTTGTATAAAGTGGAAACTAACAGTATAAAGTTTTGGAAAGAAACTGAGAAAATTTTGAAATCTTCTTTTAAATAATCCTTGCCTGTTGAAATTGATATATCATGAGTCATGAAATACCCAAAGCAGAAATATATCGTGTGAGCATCTATGGTGTACTTCTATTTTTTCTTCTGTCCTAAAATAATAGGAGTAACTTCCTATTCAAATCATTATTATCTGCTTTGGCTGCTACAACCATTAAATCTTGGCCTACTCTGACTCAAAATGAAGACAAATATAACAGGAATAATCAAGGTAATGACATTTATGACAGTTAATTTCGAGAATGACCAGACTTCAATTAAATTTGGTCATAGTCAAATATAAAATAACACATGTGACAGGGGCGGATATAGCTTTCGGCGGCCGGAGGGGGTACGTCAGCCAATCGCATTATACTCCAACTGTATGCATATATGGTTGAAAAATCCGAAAACAATATATTTGTATTATAAATTCGCACTAACCCAAAAAGTACCGGGTATAGTATCTTATAATTCCGAATCCTAAACATACCTTGGTTTAGAATTCTGAATCAGTCATTGATCATGTTACAGATATTCTCCTTCCGTTCCAGTGTATATGACAGAATTAAGCTCGCTTAAACAAATTTTCTGTGTAAATTCCGATATAAATTTTTCATGTCTTTGTTAAATAAATTTTACATATATAAAAACTATATAATAGTACTATAAATCACAATAAATAATTAAAAATATAATACAGTTTCAAAAAAATTGTGATCAAGGAGACCCTTCTTTGACTCTCCAGTAAGAAGTCTCATAGTAAAAAAAAAAAGGAGTGACTAAATTGATGCATAGTCCAAGCTATAGTCAAAGATAGAATTGCATGTTAATTATGTGGTAACTCATGGTTATTGTGCATATATAGCTAGAGTTTTACAGGTCGAATTACCCGTGAGTTAGACATTATATAACTTGTAGCTAGGAGGGTCACACTAATGCTTTGGAAGAAATGAAAGAAAATATGTAGCACCAATTTAATTTGTATCCATTTCTGCAGCAATATGCATGAAAAGGTTTATTTGCATTCCTGTAATTGCATGACCTATTATATCAATTATGAGGGGCAATGTGGGCCACAGAAATAATTTGTAATCTTTAAGCTTGAAAAGACCAGGGTGGCCTGTAGATCCATGTGTTAATAGTATCAATATTAGACTTTATACTAAACTTTTTGCTGACCAGCTACTAGCCTTGGGTCCACAGGTTTGGTCAGATTATTAATTTTGATTGAATAAGAAAAATTGTTAAGGAAGATTGTAATTATCATGATGGATTTCAAGTTGATTATTAAGCTTCTTGAAGAAAAAAGAGAAAGATCCTCCTAAATCAGGTTTATGCTATTGATTCGTGAAAATGATATAGGTGGTTAGAATGGTGTCAAGTTTGTTGTGCAATCTTTTTTCATCTTCCTATGTTTGTCCTCTATATCTACAAATATACAATTTACATTATTGTAGTTTTGGATCTTGTCTAAAATGACTTTGTCTAGAGCTGAAGCTTTGCTGGTTAAGAGTCGTTTGCTTTGTTTATTTGCATTATTGAACTTCAATTTGGATCTTATGTATCTACAATTTCCAATATTGAAGTCTTGGATTTTATGTAAAATGTCTTTTTGAGATGAATCCTTCGCGGATCAAAGACTCTTTTTGTTTTGTTATTTTTTTCATTCCTCAAAATGAAAAATTCGGGTTAAATTTAATATATAGTCACTTATGTATTTATTGCATCAAAGTCATAAAACTAAATTTGTTCCATATATATACGAGTAGGAAGTATAATTCACGAGAGCCGTAGGTCCCCCTCATGTTGCCACTTGGGCTTAGGCATGTGCCCTGATGGAAAAATGAAAATATTTGGTCATAGACAAATATAACCCTTTTTAGAATATCTTCAACAGTTTTACCAAACTTAAATACTACTCTATTAGCTAGATATATGTAATTAGATTACTTAGCCATCTAAAATGAGCAAAAGCTTGTCATATATGTGAGTAACTTAACATTGAACCCTGTAAATATCTGAATTGGAAACCAAAAGGAGTAACAAAATCAGAATGGTATGTCTCAGCCCTGACTATGTTCAGTTCTTCTTCGTGTGACTCGAATATAACAAAAAATGGAAGCAATAAGGGCAATGGCAAAGCCTCCAAGGATCAAGTCTCCACCAGCCATGGACTTATCAAAAGAGTGATGAGTCCTTATATGTATGATTGCCGGAGTCTGATCACCTTTTCCTCTGCCTGTTCCTCCTTCAAATGGCGCAGGTGTTGGGACTAATATCAAGGCCTCTAATCTACTAAGCGCGTAAGCATTTTGCATAAGCAAGACTAACTGAGCTAAAACTAGGCAAATGTGGAGAAACCTGAGCCTAGCCATAGGAAATATGAAGCTCGGACGTAGAAGAGTTTTGCTAAGTCCTAGTTGTGCAAGCCTTGAATCCTATTAATAGAGGAAGACAGACTTGGTTGAGTCTTTTTCGTGTTAATATTATTACAAGGGTAGGTACACTTTCCATGGTCATAAATTTTGAAAATTTGACGTCCAATTTGGTTTTCCTAGTGTTCTTTGTTGGATTCTTGACCTGTTTGGAGATAGTTTTAACAAGGGCAGGTTTATTTTTCACAGTTTTTTTAGGACGGGAATAGAGAAGAAGATAAGACAGACAGTGAAACAACAGTCTTCTCTACTCTTCACACGTCTAATATTGGTGTTCGTTCAATATTTTATTCCAACCCAGAGCATACTTCACTGGTCTTATTTAACCTGTTTCTTGAGCTGGAAGTGACCAAAATTAGTAAACATATTTTCATATCTAGAAGCCAAAAAGTGTGGAGTCTGGATCCCACCATTGAAGATTCAAGTCAAAAGCTCTAACAACCCAGCCCGCTAGTGATATTGTCCGCTCTAGACTTAGGCAGGTTTAAAACGCATCACTAAGGTTTAAGGCTTGTTAACTTATATACCCAGCATCCCTCTTGTGTTTTGACGATGTGGGACTCTGTCTAAAGTTTGGGGTGTTAAAGCATATTATATTCAAAGATGAATTAAGTCAAACTTGACTGCATGAAAAGCTATAGACTTTAGATAGGAGAAAGTGATTAGAAATATATGATATGTTGCTTCAGAAATATTTGGAAGAAGGTGTAAAAAAAAGGAATTCACACAAGCTCTTTTCAGACAATTTGGATACAAAGGATTTTCATCTTTTAATGATGGAAAACATGATTAAATCCTTTTGACATTCATAACCAAAAGTTAAAGGTACTCTGGCATTTCTCCAAAAAATCTAATTCCTGTTAGAATATATGGTAAAAGAGCACTAAAATGAGACTAATATTACTAGAATAATTAGGGACTCATGCTGCTGCTAGTTTCTCTATATGCCGCGGATGATTTCCAGCAATATCTCTCTGATTTGATGAGCATCAATTAGTCCCCCGCGAACCACCTGAAATACATAGAAAGATAAACAAATTGTTCATGTTCTTATATTGCAGGACACAGAGTACAAAATGGTAAGCAAGATATCTTATCTGTGCTATTACAAAATCTTGATATATCCTCATGTAATGGTTGGAAATTGCTACACTAAAAATCTTACTTTTTTAACAATATAATATGTTTGCCTACCTCCACAGATGAAGTAACAAGAAAAACTCCTTTAGAGGCAGTGACACTGGTGTCATTGAGATCAAATCCAAGAATATTCATTGCCTCCATCAGTTTAGTAAATCCACCTCTTTTCTTCTGGCAGACTATCTTTATCCAAAGTTTACTTGTACCAATGTGAGCCACTTGAACTTCAGGCTATTTTAGGAAAAAATAATTTGTTTAAATGTCTAGTAGTAGTAGATTAGGAAATTAAATTTTAGTAATTGAAGAATTAAAGATTGTAACTTTGGTTTATACATAAATTTACCTACCTCTATGCCCCAGTTAGCCATCTCCTCGGCAGTATCAATGTTCTCTTCACTTTTTGTCTCCAATTCCTCTCCATGAGTTGCCTCCATTTCTAGAAGCTGCTCACTTAGGTTGTTCACATTTGTCTGTAGTTCCCTAATGTAAGTGATGGCATCAGTAATTATGGTTTCTTTTGTCATCTGAAATCAAAAAAGAATTTAAGATTTTAGAAAATGGTTTAGATACATTCTTTAGAAAAATGTCACTAGGATTTGTATATTAAAATAAAGGGTTTTGATTCATTGCATTTGTAATGTTTGGGACCAAAGAGCGCAATTCAAGAAGCCTTTCACTAAGTTTTTGACGCCTCCTTCTCTCAGCATCAAGGTTCTTGGATTTGTATTCTTTAACTTCTCCCTCAATTTGATTCCTTTTATCCATTTTCCCTCCTATTTTACTTCCTTCAGATATGTTTGAATCATCATATGGAGCGTTGGGAAATTCCATTTTATCACACTTAATTATCATTTAATGCAAGTCAAAAAGAGAATTGATACAGTATGTTAAAAATGGATTCCTAAAATTAGAAAGGAAATCTAAAGAGGGAGAGCAGGTGCTAATGATTAATGTTGAGTGCAGCACAAAATAGAGGCACTGCACTGGTTTTTGTTGTAGGCAGGCAATAGGTTTATATAGGTGCTCCTCACAACAGAAACATTTCTTGGTGGTGGGAATCTTCTTGTTGCAGTTTGTTGGGCATTTCCTAATTGATCATAATGTACTTGGGGTGGTTTGAAAGGACTCATTTTTGGCACGAGAAAGAGAGTGTCTAAATAGAGGTTCAGGCACTACAATATTGCTTTTTTGGCCTTATACTTTTCAATATTGATGAACTATTGGAGAAAACTCATATACGACTCCATAATTAACTAGTGAGGATATAATAATGACTGAATGGAAAGTCCACATACTGCCAAACAACTATGTCTCAATCCCAAAAAGTTGGGGTTAGCCTATGTTTTCAAAATGTAGCCGCACTCGTGTCGGATCCTTCAAAAATGCACTACTTTTGGAGGATCCGACACGTATCCGGACACATTTTCACTATATTTACGCGCTAATTGTCAACTTATCACAATCTTTTTCCTTTATAAGGACTTATATAATTAGCTACTACTCCCTCTCTTTCAATTTATGTGACCCTATTTTCTTTTTAGTCCGTGCCAAAAAGAATGACCACTTTCCTTATTTGAAAACAATTTACCTTTATGTATAATCAAATAAAATATATGTGCCTTATTTTACACTACAAATTTAAATATCTTGTTGTTTTTCATAAACTACGTGTCAAGACAAATAGGTTGACATAAATTAAAATGGAGTAAGTATAACTTTTTAGATCCTTACATAAATGGGTTAAAGAGTGGAAACTAAAAGAGAAAGAAGAATGGAAGGGTGGGAATGTTAGTTATGTTTGTGACTGTTTTGTGGTTGTTACTGTATTACTGGCACTAGAAAGTACAAATGAGTGACCAGAGCTGCTTTAAGCAGGAATTTTTATTCTCATTTCACTTTTTCACTACTGACAAGAATAATATCTTAAGTACAACCTGATTTTGTAAAGCATTAGAAAGAGTTTATGTTATTCCAAGCATGTAGTCTGTACTTTAACCGGTATATATTTGAACTTTTTCCATTTTCAAATATTTACATGACATGTTCCACTTGGTAATCAAGGTTTATCACAAAACACAATATCGCAATTTTGTGGGTTAACCAAGCAAATGAGGGATTTTTAGCCCTAATTGTTACTCTTTTTCTTTAAAAACTTCAGCTTAATTTGTTCCAAATACTAAATCCTATTTTTGCCGCTTTCATTCTTTTCACCTTGCATTTATTAGCAAGTCTAAAGACAAACCCTGTTCAAATTTAAAATAAAAAGAATTAGTAATGTGAAAATTAGACAGGTAAATATTAGACAAGTTAAATTACACTGATATACAAATATTTTTCAAACTATTATTGAAATTAAATTCATTTCAAAAATCTATTCACATCACAAAAACAAAGAATCACATGCAAAGTAAAAATCCGCTTATGCAAAAATTACATAAAAATACTACAGGATGTAAGGTAAGAAATGGTAACATTGTAGATCAATTTGGCGAGCTGGTACTCAGTGCCAAAATAAGCCAATCAGATGTCTACTTCTTCAACTCTCCGCCGTCTTCTCGCCGGAAACCACAATGCACCCACCAAAATTATAGATATCACAACAACAAAAGCCACCATTACTTCTTCAAGACCCAGCTGTCGCACACACCAAGCAATTGTAGATTATTTTGAAAGATCATCGGAATGCCCCAATTCCAACGCCAACGCTTCCATTGTGAAATCACCGTTCGCCAACTTGCCCACGCCAACCATTTCTCCGGCGTTGAAGATATTATTGAGCATCAAAAACACTACCCAGATATTCGTAATGAGTACTTTGTCGCCCGTCTTATTCTTCTTTTTGGCAAAGCCAAAATGTATGATAATGCCCGTAAGTTGTTCGACGAAATGCCTCAGCTAAATTGTCCGCGCTCTGTCTTTTCCTTCAATGCCCTTTTGGAGGCATGTCTTAAGTCAGAGAGATATGATAAAATTGGCGGGTTATTTAACAAATTGCCCCAGAAATTGTCAATTGAGCCTGATTTAGTGTCGAATAACACTGCCATTAAGGCATTATATAAGGAGGGTTCATTGGATTCAGCCGTGTATTTTATGGATGAGATGGAAAAGCATGAGATCAAGCCGAATATTGTGACTTGTAGTACGTTATTAAACGCATTTCATATAAGTAAAAGGTTTTCTGAAACTGAAAATTTGTGGGTTGTGATGGAAAAGAGACATATAGTCCCTGACCTTTACAGTATAATATTAAATTAAATGGTTTGGTTAAAGCTAATGAGGTTTCTGAAGCGATTCAGTTCTTCAAGGAGATTGTTAACAAGGGTTTCAAACCGGACACATTCAGTTACAATGCTATGATAAAAATGTATGTTGCTCAGAGGAATCTAAAGGAGGCTAAAATGTGGTATGAGAAGATGATGCAAAATGGATGCCTTCCAGATTATGCAACGTTTACTATGCTTATTACTTTGGCTTGTGATGCCAATAATTTTGATGTTGCACTTGTTGGGATTTTAAGTATATGATACGCTTAAAATAGGGTGAATGGGAAATAGAGGGAAATGAATTCTTTTAGTGAAATTTTAAGTTTCCCCCCTTGGCAAAAGGACATTGTCCCATATTGGAAGAGGAAGAGGTTTTTTATGGGTATATAAGCAATTGCTCTTCTTCTAGCTCTTAAAGAGTTGAGAAGAAGGCAAGCCTCGCGCCGTCGTTGTCGCTCGGCTTCGACTTCGGCTTTGGTCAATTGATTGATTAATTTTTTGGACCAAATTTATTCGTTAATAGTAAAATATTAACAGAAATGTTATTAAATATTTGTTTTAATATTAATAAATATTAATATTAAATCCAATCCGTTTTTCAGTTGTGTAACTGGAAATTAAACTACTCTCTTCAATTTTCCCCCTTTATTTTCCCTCTTTATTGTTGAGTAAATAGTCATTTATGTTATGGCATTTATGCTGTGGCCGTTTTGCATAAACAGTCATTCTGAAGAGTTGCACCTCTTCAGATTTCAGCCCAACTTTGGCTATAATTACAAGACTATTCTGCTTAGAATTTCCATACGATTTTCTGAGTTTCTCCTTCTTCTTCTGCATACTTTTAACATCAAACAAAGCAGCAGTAAGTGTGATTTGCTACCGAACTTTGTGTTCGCTGAAACACTGGGGTTTGAAGTACTACTACACCAGTGTGTATTCGTTCTATCCTGGGAGGAAATAATCCACAACCTTGGGTACTAGGAGGGGATTAAATTCCTTAAGGAAACANGGGAAGAAATTAAAATGTATTCGCACTGACAATGGTGGTGAATATTGTGGTCCCTTTGATAACTATTGCAAGGAACAAGGAATTCGTCATCAGAAAACTCCGCCCAAGACGCCTCAATTGAATGGTTTGGCAGAGAGGATGAATAGAACTCTAGTTGAGAGAGTTAGATGCTTACTTTCAGAGGCCTTTTGGGGAAAACCGTGCGGGCTTGGCCCAAAGCGGACAATATTACTTTCAGAGACCTGCATGGGCCACCATTTGTTGGGTGTGAGAACAAAGTACCACATTGGTAGCTGAAAAGATTGGGAGTCTACATATAAGGTGTAGGGATCTCTTAATGGTGTGAGGCCATTTGGGGAAAACCGTATGGGCTTGACCCAAAGCGGATAATATCACACCATGTTAAAAGTGTCATTGGGCCGTTTAAGCCCAACAACTGGTATCAGAGCCTAGGTTCAGTGGGACGAGTATGGAGATGGCGGAGTGATGGTGCGGGGCGGCACGCACACAAGAATAAGCTAGTTGCGGGCTTCGGTTGCCATAATACTCTAACAATGTGGGTGACACACAGTAATCTAGAAAATTGACCCGTGGATCGTGGTAATGGGCCACGTGGAACTTAGTTCGAGGGGGAGATTGTTAGGTGTGCGAACAAAGTACCACATTGGTAGCTGAAAAGATTGGGAGTCTACATATAAGGTGTAGGGATCTCTTAATGGTGTGAGGCCTTTTGGAAAAAATCGTCCGGGCTTGGCCCAAAGCGGACAATATCACACCATGTTAAGAGTGTCATTGGGCAGTTTAAGCCCAACACTTTAATGCTAAATTGTATTACATATGTGCTTAATTGAGTTTATTTTATGTGTAGGTACTTTGGAGATAAAATTGGAGCAAAGTAAAGATTGTGCAGTGTATTTGATACACTAATGATTAGATCATGAGTATCTAATGACTGGACATTATGGGACAATTATAGGATAAAGTAAAACAAAAATAAAGAAAGGAAAGTAACTCATTATACCTTGGGAAGAGGGTACGTGGAGGAAACAGAAGACATGAAACACAAATATTTATACTTGACTGCAAACACCTAAGGAATAACGTGAAGAGGCAAAGAAGCAGGCGAGGCGAGATTATTTCCTTGCGTTAAAGGCAGCGACGCGAGAAAGTTTAGGCGTTTCACGCTGCGATGCCCGGGTCTAGTTCTGAAGTTATTTTGTCTCCATTTTGGTTTTGGATTTGGTTATTTCACCTAGGCTTTTATCCTACACCTATAAATAGTCCTTAAACACAATTTTTACATAATTTTTGACCAAGGAAGAGCACAGAGCCGCCGTGGAGGCCGGGTTTCATCTTTTCTCCCACCAAACTTAGTCTTTTTATGTTTCTTTGTATGATTTGTTGTTTTGCTACCATGTCTATGTGGAGCTAAACTTCATGTTCTATGGTTGTGGTTCTTTCATGACTATAGTTATTCGAATATTGATTTTGATTTCTTAGTTTATCATATTGATTTATTTACTTAATCCTGCACTTAATTATTTGATTGCTTGATCACCAATTGAATACTTTCTACGAATCTTGAATTGAACTCGAAAGTGGGAATTTTAGATTGCATATAGGATTGAGTAGAGCAAGTTCTTGAACCTGGGCATCGGGGAACGGATTCGCGGTTAGGATAAACATATACTTAATTGCCTTGCTTGGTTGATTTACAGGAATTATAAATGCGGTCTTGTTAGTTCTAATTCCATAGACATATAGGAGTTAGGTTAGCTTGAATAGGCGAGTAAGAACTCGACAGATTCTTATGAGCAATATTAATCCTGTTAACCAATAAACTAGATAAATTAGTTAGTCAATTCAATTGAAGAATACAATAGGAATGTTAGATAGCCCATAACCCTAGATCGTTTTCATCACATTGATATCATAAAAATCTGCTCTTTCTCTGTTCAAAGTTCATTATTTATATTTCTTTATTTAATTAGTTTAGAATCAAATATTTCTAGGTTTAATTCTTGTTTAGATAATTAGGATAGTCTAATTTAGTTAATAGTTAATCACAAGTCCTCGTGGGATCGACATCCGAGTTTTAGTCACTTTATTACTTGACGACCGCGTATATTTGCGTGTGCGTTTGGCCGCAACAGGTATTCTTCTCTTACAATGTGTCTTTTCTGTCATTAAATTGTGCACGCATCAAGTCTCGAATGTTTAATTCACAAACGGTGTTAATGTTCGAAAAATGAATGAATAAAATATTAACAAAACTTTTCTTTATGTTTTTGAGTTCGGTCATCATTAAATTTTAAGAAATGAGGAAAGGAAACTACTGAAGCATTTGTTCTCTCTATTCATGATACCCTACTAATATCGCATTGTGTAGAATTATTGCTCATGTATTTTATAAGATAAATCAAATATTGAGGATGGTTGTCGCGATATTAACTCCACCTTGTTGGTTATTGCTTATGTAGTCTTTGATTTTCTACCCCGGTAGTCATGCACTCATAGTAAATATTGCAATATATTTGTTCAAGTATTATTAGTATAGATGCATGAGACTTGGTTGTTGTATTTAAGATCTTTAAAAAAGTAAAGAAGAAATGGTTTATTGGGTTGAGTC
The DNA here is from genome assembly GCF_001879085.1 of Nicotiana attenuata. NCBI lineage: Eukaryota > Viridiplantae > Streptophyta > Magnoliopsida > Solanales > Solanaceae > Nicotiana > Nicotiana attenuata. Next base: position 248,736 of record NW_017671102.1, on the reverse strand, counting down.
TTATGCTGATTTGGGTCTTGTGACACAACAACATTAATGAAACAAGCAAAAATAAAAAACCAATAAAAGGAGGAAATTAATTTAGATATTTTCATAATATAATTTTGCAACAAATACAACTTAAGTATTTCAAATTGAGACATTTAATCTCGAAATAATAGGGATCCTACATAATGTCCCTAACTAAGTTAATTAAAATAAATTAAATTCAAAGGTAAAATTAAAAACAAAAAAGAACTTCTATGTGTTGAATTTAATGAGATTAGAAGTAAATGAGCAGCTCCTATGGGTTGTTTTCTGTTCTGTAGCCTGTATTCCTATCTAAATATTATCATTTACCATTCTTATATTTTTAATAGACAAAAATGAAAGTAAATTTAAAAGAAAAAGGAAAAAACTATAGATCTTAATTTCTTTTCGAAGTACTTCTTGCTTTTTTGCGTTTTTATTATCTGCTGTACGTTAGTTCATGCATATGAAAACTGAATTCCTCACAAATGAGGGTAAATACCTGCACTACTCACAATACTTTTAGGGTGTAAATCAATCCTAAATTCTTTACACTTTATTGTACGATTCAAATATTAAAATGCACACTACATCTCTTTATTAACCAGTTTTTATAATGCAAAGGATTATAATATATTACTCCCTCAATTCCAGTTTATGTGAACCTATTTCCTTTTTAGTCCGTTTTAATTTTTTTTTCTTAAACTCAGTGCCCAGTCAAACAGGTTCGCATAAATTGGAACGGATGGAATAATATATCACAATATCAGATAATTTTTAATCCATTTATTTAGAATATAATGGTCGCAAAATTTTGATTGCACGGGTTTTCGAAAGTGGAGGTTGCTCCATGAGGCAGAAAGGATCATTATTTGGATTGTAAGTGATAACTTATGCAGTTTTTATATACATTATTAAACTGTGAATAATTTTTCATGATTTGTATTGCCTGAATAGTATTCACATTATTAATTAAGACGTGCTAAGTTCAAATTTTGCATTTTGTAATGACATATGTAGAGTGCTTATTTATTACGTTTTCTTAAACTCTATTCATGTCAATGACCATGGCTGACAGTATGATGGATAGAGTTGATCGGAGAGTATGCCCAATTTTATTCCTAAAAGTCTTAAAGTTACGTGAAATCCTAAGCTTTTGGTATAGTTAAATTTGTAATTTATAACAAAATCAAATATTTTTCAAGCACGTATGCTCTTACTATTATTACTATACATATTCTGTTAAAAAATGTCATAGAATACACGTGCAATGCACGTGCAGAGAATCTAGTTAATCTAAAATACAAATTAACATCAATCTGATAACCTCTAAATAATTCCATCAAATTCAACCCATAAAAATAATAAGGGAAAATGCATAAGTACCCCCCTGACCTATACCCGGATTCCCAACTACACACTTTTTCTTTGCGGCAATCCTATTACCCCCCTAAACTTTTTTTAAATGGAATTATTTGCACCCTTAGCGCTGACGTGGCAGAGTGTGTGTATTTCACTCTCCCAAAGGAGAGTGAGAAGCAAAAAAAAAAAAAAAACGATTTTCAGATTATTTTTTATTCTTTTTTACCATTTTTTCTTACTTTCTTTTTTCCTTTTCCTTTTCCTTTTCTTTTTCCTTTTCCTTTTCCTTTTTCTTTGTCTTTTTTCTTTTATTTTTTTTTCTTTTCTTCTCTATTCCGGCGGATATTCATTCACCGGCGACTGTGTCTAACCGTTTTTCTTCCATTTTTTCTTTTCACACACAGATTAAACTCTCAAAAAGATCTATTCATAAGCAAAGCAAATTACACTCAGATTTGGGGGAAAAAAATTCATCATCGGAAAACCTTCCCACGCCGAAAAAAATATGATGTATTGAAATTTTAACTGGAAAAAGTTTTCTCATCAGCTTATATTTATTTTTATTTCTTTTGCTCTTCCTCCCACACATAAATTATACTTTCAAGATAAATTTATGTATGTATATATATATATATATATATATATATATATATATATATATATATATAAAAAAAAAAACACACTTAGATCGGGACAAAAAATCTATTGCCGGAAAAAAAAAAATTCGTCGGAAAAATGGTGTTTGTGAAATTCCGACGACCACCATTTTATGCCGCCGGTGAACAAAACAAAAAAAAAAGAGAATGAAATAACCAAAAAAAATGAGAATAATAAGAAATAAGAAAAAACGATAAGAAAAAGAAGAAAGAATTAAAAAAGTACTAAAAATACATGTGGGGACGCGTGTAGCTCACCACTTGCCAAGAGTTTGGTTGTCAGCGTTAAGGGTGCAAATAATTCCATTTCAAAAAAGTTTAGGAGGGTAATAGGATTCCCGCAAAGAAAAAGTGTGTAGTTGGAAATCCGGGTATAGGTCAGGGGGGTACTTATGCATTTTCCCAAATAATAATGCATGTTTAAAAAAAAATCCAACTCGAAAGACCAGAACAACTTACAAATGAAACTAAGCAACAAGCTATAGGCCGTGTCTTTCAGTAAAATGCAATGAATAACATTGTCAAAATTATGGTTTGTAATAATTCAATCCCGATTTTATACTGTTTATTGTCCTTTTTCTATACAAAAAAAGTGAGTGTGGTTTAATTTATCAAGAAAGAAGGTGGCATATCAACTACTACTTCATCAGTAAGGATTTAGTACTCAAAAAAGTTACTCCCAGGGAAAACGATGCAAATGTTCGAACCGCCGAACTCTGTATAAGATGTCAGGAGCCTAACCAGCGAGCCAAGATGGAATTTGCAAAAAGCTGTGTCATTTTATTTATCTTATTCGTTGTTTTATTTTGTATTATATATTTAACAAAATTTCCAACGCTTCCAATAAGGTAAATCCGCCCCTGGGTGAGGAATGCTTGGTTACTCTATAGAAAATTTAGCCTGTTGCATTTACGTGAAGTATGTTACAATTAACTGTTATGGTTCCTAAATTTGGCTTGAAATGGTAAGTAGTAAATAGCCTGGATATTCTCTTGGTTCCTATTTGTCAAAGGAAAATATACTTACAACAAGGAGAGAAGCATTTTTGCTATGTCCTGCTTGTTAATGATGATGCTCTTTCAGCCAGGTGAGAAGCTATGTCTACATGTCCAAGAACTTATGACTTCATACATGCTGACTCAATTTTCAACCTCTGCCAACCACCAGGCAGGGGCGGAGGGAGAGTATGAGTTACGGGTTCGGAAGAACCCAATAGCTTTTGCTTAAATCCTATATTTGAATTAGTAAATTCATTAAATATGTGTAAATATTCAATTGTGAAACCAGTAACTATAACGAGCTATGGGTTCGACGACATGTTTAGAACCCATAAACTTCAAATTCTAGCTCCGCCTCTGCGTACCAGAACAGGTAATTCGCCATTGGGCGTTACATATTCCTCAAATTGTCATCGAAAAAGGCATATTTTTCGAAGGTGACTTGTAGATTTACGTCTATGTGAAATAGGAGATATATGCAATCGGATAGCAGTATAGTTGATCACGAAGGTAGTCTTCATGTTAGGGAAAAGCTTATAATTGCAACTAAGCATTATTGGACAGCACCAGTCCCTTACCAAGATAAACAACCTTCATAGCATGTTCATGTGTCAAATGAATCTTCTGTAGTTTTGCAATGTGGCCAATTCTTCGCTTTCTTAGTTGATATTTTGTTTGTTTAATGGGTGCTTACGATATTTCATTGACCTCTCTATCTTTTTGGCTTCAAAATAAATAATTTTTTGTGGTTTTTCCCTGAGATTATTCTTTTACTATTTGGCATTATAACCCGTACGTAAGATTTTACTTTTATTCTTACTTTTACATGCTTTGAAATGCAAAATTTAGGGTCCGTTTGGCAATAAAAAAAGTTCATTTTTTTCCGGAATCAGTGTCAGTCCATAAAAATTTCGAATTTCACTTGAAGATGAATTTCAAATTTTTTTGACAATTTGAAAAATACCAAAAAACTGTTTTTCAAAATTCACTTCAATTCACTCACAAAATTCAAAAACAGCTCCAAGTTGTATTCATGTCCAAACACAATTCTAATCTTCAAATACCATTTTCACTTGAAATTTTTTTACACTTTTTTCGGAATTTCACCATTCTTATGTCCAAACGCTTAGTGTAGCACCTATTTTTAGGTTGTGTTACATTGACTAAATATTGTTATTCTTCTACTATGAACATCTATCCAACATGTCAACAAAGATTGGATAGTCTAAATGAAGCAATTGAATGACTTATAATCACATTGTTAGGCCACCGGCTTGCACCACTTTAGGCCCAGAGCAACACACTTAAGCTGACCCGACTATTTATTTTATACTTAGCTTTTTTGTACTAGTTGGCGATTCTTTGTTTAATATAGAATAGTAGTCATTTATTTAGTAGTTATCCAACTTTACAATGTAAGTAAGATATAAATAGAAGAGGCCACGACTGTTAATATTTGGCCGGTCATTTTCATTAATCTCTTTTCATTTGTTTTCTCTGATGAAGAACTCTCTAGAAAGCCCTAACCTCCATTAACGATCTTCCCCTTTCTAGCCTATTTTCACCGGTTTGACATGGTATCAGAGCAAGGAATCCGTTAGATCTTGTTCATCTACGTCGAGCGGTGTTACCCCTGTTTGATTTCATTCATTTTTCATCAGGATTCATCTTCGTTGGAATTTCGTGATTCTTTTGTGGTTTTCTAGCAAACACACTCTGTTTCTCTGTATTAATTCAACTTTGTGGTGTTGATTGTACTGAATCTCTCTGGTGTTGATTGGAGGCTGAGATTTCTGATTGAGTTAAGATTGAAACCAAGTATGAGTATTGTGGTAAAATCGCTGATTCGAGAATTTATGCCTGGAGGGCGCCCGATTCATTTGATTGTGGACTGTGGAAGTTTGTTCTGGTTATGATGGATGTTCTCGTGTGTTATGGGAAAAGGGGTTATTATGGACCCTTGAAAGGTTTTTTTTCCTAGTTCGGTGCGATCAGAATCGGCTTGAGGTCCGTGGATAGATTTAAAAATGAATATGGGCTCTATATCAGGCCGGATGTGTTCATTACAGCATAGCGCTCCTTATGGAGGAGTATTCGGACGTTGGATGTTATTTCATCGTCGGCTATATCATGTAATACTATATTATGCCGTGTGGGTTGTGAAACAGCTTGACTAATTTCATATGTGTTGAGGTTCCGAGTAGCGATGGTATTATGTGAGCAGGATAGCTCTCGAGATTCAGGTCATATATCACACCTTAGTTGTGCTTGAGTTTTGTAGCGCACGGCGCTATCTGTCTCCTCAGAGATGGTATTATGCACTTAGTGTGCTCGTGGCTGATATTCGGGTATTTTGTAGTAAGGAGAATTCTACCTCGGTAAGTATCTCCTTATATAAATTTTATGTGTGGATCGGATGGCACGCCGCCACGGGTATGTTGTTTGGATCGGGTTGCACGCCGCAACAGTGTGATGTTGAGTATAGTTTCCCCTATGTCCTATTATTGTGTGTTTTTCTTCCCGTTTTCTGTGAAAGGTTCATAACATCTTTTCGTTGGGTTAAATAGTTACGTGGGCTGAGTAGTCCCTTCCAGAGTTTGTTTTCCTTATGTATCACGTTCAAGTTTATACCTTATTGGCACATTGTGGCATCATATGAGACTTTTGGTCATGTCCGGGGTGGCTTATTGCCTGGGCAACTTATACTGGGTGAGACAAGATTATTGGACATGGGATCAGTGCGATCGGATTATATGAAGCATATTAAAGAGCAAATTCCATTGTTTGGTTCATAACGGGGTGATGATTCTAGTCAAGAGGAGAGATTCAATGATTTGTTGACTTGGCAGTTGGTTATGAATTTCTACACGTCTCTTCCGTCGTGGCGGTATTGCCAGAGTTGAAACAAGACTTATATATATCACGAGGTGTATTGTGAGCATCGGATTCGTGAGATTTCGGCTATTGTTATCAAAGGATGTTATTGGTCATGTAAGTTATGCAGTGCATAGAGCGGATTTAGCAAAGGTATGCAATCATGGATTGGTGCATCGTGTAGTGATTGATGCGGTGTTCGTATGATGGAAACAAGCCTGGCAGAGAATTCTGGATGTTGGAATTTAGCCTTAAGGCTAATTTGACTAAGTAAAAGAGGAATCTTCAAACTGGTTCGATCTAGTGTGCTCAACTGAGTTGTGGTGGCACGGGTATGTGCACCAGGTGTTAAGCAGTGATTTCGGACAACCCTAGAGCAGTTCTTAGCACGTTCGAGACGAACGTATATTTAAGTGGGAGAGAATATAACGACCCGATCGGTCGTTTTGAGCTCTAGCGCGTCGTTCGGCGGTTTGAGGCCTTGAGCAGCTTCACTTCAGGTATTATGACTTGTACGCGTGGTCAGAACTGGAGTTTCAAAATTTCAGAGTTGATTTGGAAAGAGAATTCTCATTTCGGAAGCTTTACGTTGGAAGAATTGACTAAGGTTGGATTTTTGAGTAAACGACCTCGGAATCAGGATTTGAAGGTTCCAACAGGTTCGTATGATGATTTCGGACTTGTGCGTAATCGGGTTTTGGATGACCCGAGAGCGTTGTAGACATGTGATTTTTGACCCTCCCCAAGATTTTTTACATTTTAGCATGTAAATATTTAATTTAGGCCTAATATCGTTATTTCAACTAATTTGGACTCTTTTACTTTATTTTATTACAAGAAAATGAAAATTACAAAAAAGGTAGTTTCATTAATGTTTTGTAGCCATTTTTAATCTTGAAAATACCAAAAATAGTTTTGTTTTAACGTCCAGTCTTATTTTAAAGGTTATTTTACTTAAGTAGGATTAATTAATAAACGAGATCGTATTTTTAGTCTTGTTCACGGAGAAAGAATAAAATTTGGGCTTAAGCAACCCATTTTTAGGTCTAATTTTTGGACCTAGCCCATAATTCCCAAGCCCATAATTCCTAGGCCCATACCACTTAACCTAAATATAACCCTAAAACCCTAAACCTATAAAAAGAGGCTAACACCTAACGCCTAAAATCTGAAAAGGGACCTGAGGCAAAAGAGCTGAAAATACACAAGAACAAAAAATAGACTTAGAGACCTAGACCCCTAATAGACCAAATCCGCCGTTACACCAAGGAAAAGAACCGACCCACACCATTCTTCATCTTCTTCAGAAAAAGCCTAGAGCTAGCGCCGATAGGGACCAAAGGGATGAAAAAATCAGCTGCAATAGACACACAAGACCCCCCACCCAGCGGATTGGATCTTCTTCTGCAGCCAAAACAATAGAACTCCCCAAGGCTGCATCATCTTCCTCTTATCCAAAAGCAAAAGACCTGAGCAGCTAGAAACGGGAGGGATCGAAAATTTCCAACGGTTTCTTCATCTCGTAACTCCGACGACCCTCCATTGAGTCCGGCGAAATCGAGTTCGAACCCAGCGGTAAACTCAGCTCCAAAACTCCCTGAAACTATACCAAATCCGCGTGGAAATCAGCTCGAAATCGCTACCCAAATCCAGTCGAGTTGAATCAGTTCGGGTCGCCGATTCCGGTCCAGATTTGATACGCAATCGAGGTGCTATTATCAGATTCGGTTTCTAGTTCATCTTTGATTAACGTCGTTGCTGTATAAACACTGTTTTCGGTTAACGTTTGATTCTCGGAATCTCTTTTTTTCTTTTCATTTACGTTTCTGAAATCGTATGTGTTGTCATTCATAAATAATTGCTTGGATTCTATAGTTACATTGCATGCAGTAAAGTATGTGATTAGTGTCTTTTTATTTTGGTTTTGTTTTTTTGTAGTGCTGTAATTATATAAATTATATGACTCCTAAATTTGTCGTTTAACGAAGGACTTCATGAAGCGTTCCCGTGATTGAAATTATCGTTTGTGTGTTAGTGTATTCTTAGTAGAGTAGTTGCTATGTTAGAATTACCGATTCTTTAATTTAGAACATGGAATATGAATTGGTTTTGAGTTGTTGGGTTTGGTTATACAAATTGGAATTAAAACGGACATTATCTTGAAACAAAACTGTGATTTAGGCTTTAGATATAATTAAATGGATCTAAGTATTGCTGTATATGTTCTTATGTTAGTTCTAGCTTTATTTTGTCCGCTCGGAACAATGATAACTAGTGTAGAAAATGCCTTGAACTCTCGTAGCTTTGCTTTAGGCGCGTTAATTGAATAATTGTCATGGCTACGGTTACGATTCCTGTGACGTAGCTATGATGCCTAATTTCTAAATCCGGGGGTACATTTATGTCACCCGGCTACAATTTAATCTTCTTAATAAAATAAACATGTTGTAGATCGTGGGTACGGTTCCCGTGACATGATTCGCAATATGTAACACTAATTTATTAAAAGCGGTTTAAAAAGAATAAAATGCACATAGATTTCAAATATGTTTTAAAATCAAATAAATAGGCCAATAATAACAGTTAAGCGACCGTGCTAAAATCACGGAACCCGGGAATGCCTAACACCTTCTCCCGGGTTAACAGAATTCCTTACCCGGATTTCTGTGTTCGCGGACTATAAACAGAGTCAATCTTTCCTCGATTCGGGATTTAAAATCGGTGACTTGGGACACCATAAATTATCCCAAGTGGCGACTCTGATCTTAAATAATTAATCCCGTTTCGATTGTCACTTTAATTGGAAAAAACTCCCTTATAACCCTTCCGGGGGTAGAAAAAGGAGGTGTGACAGCTCTGGCGATTCTGTTGGGGAGAAAAATCCATAATCTCTGGTTCAGGGTTCAAGAATTCGAGCTTAGAATAATTGTTATATTTTGCTTTATTTATTATCTGTCTTTATTACATGTTTGAGCCTGATGTGCTAAATACCGCTTTTTACCGCTTTGATATTATCTGAACTATATATAAACTGCTACGAAACCCTTCTCTTCTCACCTTCGGGGATGTGCACGCTGGTGTGACTCCTCTTCTGTTAGTGTCATACCTTAAATTAGGAAGAGGCTCGGACAAGTTACAAAGCCGGATGGCCTTTCGGTTCCCGGTACGTAGCCCCCCCTCGGCTCGAGTTGTCCGCTCGGGTGCACAAGTCTAAACAACATACCTAGGTTTTGAACTTAGAATAACTCAGCCTCATGCCGGATCCCTAATAGGAACGTTTGTTGCATCACGTGCATTTGACATAGGGGACTCAACACAGGGGTTGGGTCCGTCTAGGACAGGGTGTACCCAAAATAAAAGACCATCCTGATGCATCCTATGTACTACATGTTGCAATCTTCAAGGGTAAAAGGGTCATTTGGCCGACCAATAATAGTTGAGGGAAAATAAAAAAAAAGGAAAAAAAAGAAAAAAAGAGAGGGTGAAGTGTGAAAATGAAGCAAGTGGGCCCAGTTATAATTTTCTTTCACACTTTTTTAAAAAAAAAAACAAAAAAAAATGAAAATGAAAAATCCAAAAAAAGTGTTTGCATTTTCCCCGTCATTTTTTAAAAAAAAAATTCAAAAAAAAAGAGAAAAGAAAATCCAAAAAGAGTTTACATGTTTCATCATTTTTCAGAAAAGATTAAAAAAAAAACATTTTTTCTCTAAATTAGTTATTTTTTTTAAATTCTCGCCCGTATCCAATCTGCCCGAACTACGCATACCTGATTCTTGTCTTTCGGGGCGTGATACGTAGGCAACCCACATATGGTCCGGTCTTCCGAGTAAATCTTAGGTTCTTGGCTTTGCGGGGTCTTAGTCAAATTTGGCACTTCTAGCCACCTTTTGGCCAAATAAGCCATTTTGCAAAAATAGCCTCAATCATGTCTTGCATGTGTCCAACAGGAAGGGTTATTGTCTCACGTAGCGTTCTAGGTCTTTAACTTTATTTGGTCTTAATTTTTTTTTTCATACAGGTGTGGATCTACTTACCAGAGTTTGGGCATGGCAGACGCCTTAGGACCATCCAGTCAAGATCGCTCGTTCAGGAGTTGCTTTAGGAGATTTTTTTTATTATTTATTTTTTCTGTTTTGAATATGTTTTTTTGTCGTCTTTTACTTTCTAGTTTTGTACAGTAACGTCGAGTTTTTTGTTATTATATATTCTAATTTGTATTTGAAAAAGTGTGGTGTAACTCAAAAATCCAAAAAAAAAAAGAATTCTTTTTATATGTACCTCTTTAAAAGTTTTCTTTTACGATGTTAATTCCAAAATTCAAAAAAGATTTTCTTTTGAGGTTTTTCTTTGGGAAATTAATGAAAAATGAAAAAAAATTATATTCTTCTTATTTTCACTAGAACTTTAGGACATTGTACATAAAAGAGAAAAAGCAACATACTTTATCTTTGGGTTATTTTCAGAGTTTCTCCCTTAGGTAATCAAACTGAAATCCAAAAACATTTTTTAGTTCGAAATCTTTCTTTCAGGATATCACACGAAAATTCAAAATAATTTTCTTTGGTTAAATCTTTAGATTTCCTTTCTAAAAAATAAAGAACAAAAAATATTTTTCTCTTTTAGGGGTTTTTCCTTAATAATTTCTCACAGAGTATTTGTTTCGAAAAGAAAAAAAAAATACATGCTCGTTAAGCTAAAAAAAAAAGAGATTTGCTTCTTTTGTTTCTCTTTTCTCATCAGAGTAGTCATTAAAGTAAAAAGAAAAAGAAAAGAAAAAGAGAACGTTAGTTTGTTTACTTTAATTTCGATTTTCCAGAACTACGCAAAGATCTGATTCATGCGGCGTCGTGATACATAGGCAACCCACATAGAGTTCGATCGAATCATTTTTTTATTTAAAAGAAAAAAAAAAGAAAAAAAACAAAAAGAAAGAGAAAAGAGAATAGTAACAAGAACAAAGCAATTCCTATAGCATGAACTACGTTCGACCTGATTCCTTTTAAGGATACGTACGCAACCTCATGGTTCGATCCCATCAAAATAAAAATCCAAAAGCCCCCAAGCAAAGAAACTGGGGCAGGAAGTTGTGGTTGTTGTAAGAAATCTGATTCCAAGAGTTGTAATTTTGAACCCATTTGAGTTGTTTTGAGCCTTTTGATATCATTTCTTTGTAACCTTATCCAAAAGCCCACATTACGGTCCAAAGAAAGACCTTCCGATCAGTCTTCGAGAGATGCCAAGTCAAGCAAGTAGAGGTGATTCATATCAGGGGCAACACTCCGGTTTAAGTAGGAAAAATGAAAAAATGAGAGAGTCTTATTGGTGAAAACCCTCACGGGCACCGTAAGGTGACGGTGAGTTGAGAGATGAACAAATGAGAGAGGTCTATCGGTGAAAACCCTTCAGGCCACCGCAGACCGAACAAGGTCAGTGATTGGGCAAAGAAATTGGGTTATGGAGATCCTGGGGCACAAAGTATGACAACCCAAAAGCAATTGGTTGAACATGGCAATGGGTTGGTTGAAGAGGTAAGGATGTTAAGACAACACATGGCGGACATGTACCAGGCTTGGATGAATGGGAAGGCACCACCCCCGCCACCACCTAGCTTCTTAGATGCTACCCTTACCCAAACTCCGGTCATAGTGCCAGATGACCCCCCATACTCTCCAGATCCACCCGCTTATCACAGCTTTCCCAACCACCCTAGTAGCTCCATCACTCGTCCTCCAATTACCTTTCCCCAAAATTGCCCTCCTATCATATCCACTATCCCCAACAATGAATACCCACTCAAAGCTCATGATGCCCAATATTACCCCTCAGAGGTTGCCCATAAGGTTCCTGACTCATACAAGCAAAGCCCTCGGAATGAGCCTCATGCTGAAAATGAAAAGGCCACAGGAAAAGAAGGGCGAGATGAGATATCCAGGAAGGTGAAAAGCATAGAATAGTCCTTAAAGAACATGCAAGGGATGGGAGACCAGGTTAACATGTCTTACAATGAATTGTGTATGTTCCCTGACGTTCGCCTGCCCGCGGGGTTTAGAATGCCAAAGTTTAACTTGTATGATGGGCGTGGAGATCCGGTAGCCCATCTGAGGGGTTATTACAGTGAAATGATAAGTGTTGGCGGGAAAGATGAGTTGCTGATGGCATATTTCAGTGAGAGCCTGAGTGGGGCAGCTTTGGAATGGCATACTCGTCAAGGTGTCGGTAGGTGACATACATGGGATGATATGGCTCAAGATTTTGTGCGAAACTTTCAGTATAATATAGACATTGTCCCAGACCGCTCCTCCCTATCTCAGATGGAAAAGAAACCCAAAGAAAGTTTTAGGGAATTTTGGTTCAGATGGAACGAACAAGTTGCTAGGGACAGTCCTCCCATTGATAGAAAAGATGTTGCTGAGCACCGCCAACGACAGGATCCAGTGGGCATTCTTGCTAAATGCTTTCAGCCTCAATACCGATCCCATGAACCTCCCCGAGCTCCACATAATCCACCCCAGTATTATCCTCCGAACAAAGTCCGACCATCTGTCCAACCACTAGGTCACTCCCTAGGGCGAGCACCAGTATCCCAAAATTCTCGTGTGCCTTCACAGCATTTTTGAGCATCCAACAACCCTAGAAAACATGGGCAGACAGGGGAACAAAGGCAAAGAAATAGTTTCACGCTAATCGGGGGGGTCCTACACAAGCTTGTTTGAGAAGTTAAAACATTCTGGCCTGATTAAGACACTCCTCGGCTATACTCCGGACCCATATGCAAAAGGATTTGATCCTACTGTACGGTGCATGTACCACTCTAATGTCCAAGGGCATATCATTGAAGATTGTCGTGCTTTGAAAAGGGAAATAGAAAGAATGATTCAAGAAGGAATAATTGTGGTCCAAGGCAGTAATACCCCATGTGTCACACGACAACACACAGATTGTTGGGGTGGTTGGCAATGACGAAGGGTTGGTCAAAGGAGTCAATGAGCCACTTGGTGAAGACAATGTGATTGAAGTTGGTGAAGGTCCCAGTGATATTGATGTGGAACTCAGTGGCTAAGATGTCGAGCTTGGTAATTGGAAAGACGCTCCATCTCTTGGCTAGCCGGGGAGGAGTCTTGGTTGTTTATTTTGTTGTAATTTCTGTTGTCCGGGTTATTTTCAGGGTTGTAATCCGGATATTGTCTTGTGACTCAAACCCTTCTATCCTTTTATTCTTCCTAGTTCATTTAGTCGTAGTACCCCTTTTAGTGTTATTTAGGTTTTTCCAGGGTCGTAACCCCAGTTTGTTTTGTTTGTCTCGTTGTTCAAACCCTTTCACCGTCTGTCTAATACAATTTTCTGCTTTCTGTTATCTCTAGTCATTTTTTGTTTAGTTCTCTTCTCCTTTTATAGTTCTTTTCATGTTGGCTCCAGTGACATGACATGCACGCATAATTCTAGGCCTGGTCTTAAAAGTTAGCCTAGTCATGAAGCAATGAAACAATTTTGAAGATGATTGGGACATTTGTGGGAAGTAAGTAAAGGGATTTTGAGACCACTTAAATCCTGAATTGTGTGAAACTGGGGCAGATAATCTGGAAAGTTAATAGGGTGACAAGAATTCGTTAAGGGAAAGTGCACCCCGGACGATTTGAAGCAAGCGACTTTGAGTTCAAGTGCATCTCAAGTTACAAGATAAAGTCAAGGAAGTTTTCTCCGAATTAACGAAGGATATCCATTGTGAAGAGAGAATCACCCAACGAGGATTCTGTAGGCGCTAAAGAAAAGTGGAAGGCATATCAGTGATACCAATGCCGAAGCCGCAAAAGAAATATTGTGCATGATCTTCAATTTTCATTTCAAGCTGCATGTGTTGTACTTGGCATTTTCAGGGATTGGGAGGCCCTCTTTCAGCTACCCAAACACTTATACCATTTGATACCCCTTTGAGTCTGTACTGATTTCTTTGACCTCCCCTCTTTTGGAATCAAGTTAGAGTCATACGAAATAAAAAGAAGAGTTCATGTCTTCATAGGTTTGTTTTAGAAAGTTCATTCCAAAAGGAAAATTCAAAAAAAAAAAGAGAGAGAGAAAATAGAGATAAAGAAAAAAATAAGAAAAAAGAAGAAAAAAAAGCAAAAAAAAAAAAAAAACAAGAGGAAAAGAAAAAAAAGAAACAAAAGAAAAGAAAAATAGCAACAACAAAACGTATCGTTGTGAACTACGTTCGACCTGATTCTTGTCACCACAAGATAAGTAGGCAGCCTCACGGTTCGGTCGCACCAAATAAAATATTTCATGATCCACGAAGTTGAGAGTGAGCAGAAATTCCATCTCAAAAAGAAAAGAATCAAATTCCCTTGCTTTAGAAATTGGGGCAAAGTTTTTAGAATGGATTCCAAAAGTTGTAAATAAATTAACCTCGTTGTCATAGTTACTTTGAGCCTTTATNACATCACAGTCCAAAAAAAGACCTCCCGGATAATCTTTGAGAGTGCCGAGTTAGACATGCCAGGGGCATATAATATTTTTACCATGGTTAATGCCTTGTCATCTGCAGAATCAGAGGAAATAAGAAGAAAAGAACAAAATGAGAGAGTCTTATTGATGAAAACCTTCACAGGCACCATAAGGCGATGGTGAGTTGAGAAAAAGAACAAAATGAGAGAGGCTTGATGGTGAAAACCCTTCGGGCACTACAAGTCAAATAAGGATTGTCAATCAGATTGGATACTCGAAGCATTGAAGCCCAGTTTCACGATTTAGGGGTATAACAAGAGTTGAACATCAGACTTGCTTGACAGATTAGGCCACTTAATCCAAAGGTGCATGTCATGGTCATTAGAGTTGGTATCCTCATCTGATAAGTTTCTACTTTGTAGTTTTCTTGTTAGGAATCATCTCTTTCCATTGTCCCTTACTCCGTTCCTTTTGTCCTGTTTACTTCCTCTTCCTGAGTCTGTTTGGGCAAAACAAGTGAGAAATGACTTCAAAATTTTCCACCAACCTTCCAATTGCACAAAACGGGATCTGGTTAGCACATCAGAGTGGCATAAGTCAGGAAAGAACAGCGTGCGCACTGAGTTGGTAACAATCAACGTGCTTTGGGATTCATGTGAAATACAAAGGTTTGGTATATGTCAATTCATGAACAATGCAACAGATGGAGGGTGGTGGGTGAACGGATCAAAGGTATTTTCTGTGATAAGATTGACAAAGAAAGTGGTTAACCAGTGACAAGCAAGGTCTTCCAAGCGGAAATCAAAGTTATCATGGCAAGTGAAAGAGCAATAGACCTCAAGGCCAAGGCCAGTGGTTTAAGCCAGGAAAGAACAGCATGCGCACTGAGTGGGTGGCAATTGACGTGCTTTGGGATTTATGTGAAACACAAAGGTTCAGTATATGTCAATGCATGAGCACAATGCAACAGATGAATGGTATTGGGTTTGAACGGATCAGAGGTATTCTCCGTGATAAGGGTGATAGAGAAAGTGGTCAGTCAATAAACAGGCAAGGACTTTCGAGTTGAAATCGAAGTTATCATGGGAAGTGAAGGAGTAATCGCCCTCAAAGTCAAGGCCACAAACCAACCACCATATTTATAAACTCACAAGTTTTCTTTATTTGAAACAGGGACGAAAATTGTGTCCAAATCAAAGCTTGGGAGTTTGAATTTTTTCAAGTGTCGTGCCTAAATTTTGTCAGCACAAAGGCGGTTTGAGAAAGGGAAAGGAAAATTTGTTCGATCTGCAGGAACCCTCCATGAGGAAAAGCATGGTTCAGGGGCAAGGAATTTCGTTCGTTCTGCAGAGATCCTCCAGGAAGAAAGCATGGCTCAGGTAAGTTCATTCTCGGCTTTTCAGGACCCTCCTGGATAATGGAATTTAATTTAAAAAATCTCAGGACCCTCTTGGATAATGCGACTTAATTTAAAATTTTCAGGGCCCTCCTGGATAATGGGATTTAATTTAAAAAGAAAGAAGGGGTTCTCAACACCCTCCTGGATAATAGGATCTAGTTTTAAGTTTTTAAGACCTTCATAGGTAATAAGATTTAGCGTAAGTTTTACCTTTAGGAAGTATGAGATTTAATTTTAAATTTTCAGGACCCTCCTGGATAATGAGATTTAGCCTTTCAATTCTTAGAGCTTTTGGGTACCATGATTCGATTAACACTCACAGATGTTCCCAATATCAAACTGGGGCAAAAAAATTTCTTTTGTTTTGTCTGTTTTGTTGCAATCAGGCACCCACCTGGAAAATAAAGGGAAAACAATTCAAGTTTCAAAGGAAAGGAAGACAATTCAAATGTTGGTAATCAGGCGCCCACCTGGAGAACAAAGGGAAAGCAGCAATGTTCAAAGGAAGACAGTTCGAAGTTCAAGCAATTAGGCGCCCACCTGGAGAACAAGGGAGAACAGTTCAAGTTTCAAAGGAAAGTAGTTTCAAAGGAAGACAGTTCAAGTTCAGCAATCAGGCGCCCACCTGGAGAACAAGGGAAGACAGTTCAAGTTTTGAGGATAAATAGTGCAAGTATTGGCAATCAGGCGCCCACCTGGAGAACAAGGAGAAGGCAGTCCAAGTTTCGAAGGAAGACAGTTCGAGTATTGGCAATCAGGCACCTACCTGGAGAATAAGGGAATTCACTTCAGAATGGAATTCAAGTCAGCAACAAAAGAAACTCGCAGCAAGAATGCGAGTCAACAGTCCGAGATGATCAACGAAAGTTAGTCACAATCTAAAATAAAAAAAAAGAAAGGCAAGAAGTGAATCCAAATGCAAAAGTCGATGAAAGATGTGGGCTGCTGAAGACATGACTGAAGTCACAAGCATGGTATGTCCGGTTCTGATCCGAAAAGCTGAAGAAGAATGAACTAGCACCTGCAACTAGCAAGCGTCAAGGTTCAAATCCAAAGTCGGCATGAAGAACCATTCAAGACTCAAAATCAAGCTTCAGAAGACTTATAGAAAGGAATCTTGTAACTCGTAGTTGACAGGCTTAGCTAGTCTTTTTCATTTTTTTGATTTTTGATGTAATAACAGGACCGCGGATCGGGACCTCGACAGAACGGCACCTCGATCGGCTCTCCACCTCGGTATACTCCATCCCCTCATTCACTTCTGAACTACACGTGACCTAATTCCTTTATAGCCAAGGATATGTATGCAGCTCAGATACCAGGGCTCGGTCACATTCTCCTTCCTCTTAGTTTTTGGTCTCCTTAAATAATGGTCGGGTCAAAAAACCTGTCTAGTCGTTCTTTGTCTGAAAACTCTTCGCGTTTCCAGTCAAAGAGGGGCAGCTGTAGACATGTGATTTTTGACCCTCCCCAAGATCTTTTGTATTTTCGCATGTAAATATTTAATTTAGGCCTAATATCGTTATTTCAACTAATTTAGACTCTTTTACTTTATTTTATTACAAGAAAATAAAAATTACAAAAACAATAGTTTCATTAATGTTTTGTAGCCATTTTCAATCTTGAAAAATACCAAAAATAGTTTTGTTTTAACGGTCAGTCTTATTTTAATAGTTATTTTACTTAAGTAGGATTAATTAATAAATGAGATCGTATTTTTAGTCTTGTTCACGGAGAAAGAATAAAATTTGGGCTCAAGCAACCCATTTTTAGGCCTAATTTTTGGACCTAGCCCATAATTCCCAAGCCCATAATTCCTAGGCCCATACCCCTTAACCTAAATATAACCCTAAAACCCTAAACCTATAAAAAAGAGGCTAACACCTAACGCCTAAAATCTGAAAAGGGACCTCAGGCAAAAGAGCTGAAAATACACAAGAACAAAAAATAGACTTAGAGACCTAGGCGCCTAATAGACCAAATCCGCCGTTACACCAAGGAAAAGAACCGACCCACACCATTTTTCATCTTCTTCAGAAAAAGCCTAGAGCTAGCGCCGATAGGGACCAAAGGGCTGAAAAATCAGCTGCAATAGACACACAAGTTCCCCCACCCAGCGGATTGGATCTTCTTCTGCAGCCAAAACAATAGAACTCCCTAGGGCTACATCATCTTCCTCTTATCCAAAAGCAAAAGACCTGAGCAGCTAGAAACGGGAGGGATCGAAAATTTCCAACGGTTTCTTCATCTTGTAACTCCGATGACCCTCCATTGAGTCCGGGGAAACTGAGTTCGAACCCAGCGGTAAACTCAGCTCCAAAACTCCCTGAAACTACACCAAATCCGCGTGGAAATCAGCTCGAAATCGCTACCCAAATCCAGTCGAGTTGAATCAGTTCGGGTCGCCGATTTCGGTCCAGATTTGATACGCAATCGAGGTGCTATTATCAGATTCGGTTTCTAGTTCATCTTTGATTAACGTTGTTGCTGTATAAACATTGTTTTCGGTTAAAGTTTTATTCTCGGAATCTCTTTTTTTTTTTCTTTTCATTTACGTTTTTGAAATCGTGTGTGTTGTCATTCATAAATAATTGCTTGGATTCTATAGTTACATTGCATGCAGTAAAGTATGTGATTAGTGTCTTTTTATTTTGGTTTTGTTTTTTTGTAGTGCTATAATTATATAAATTATATGACTCCTAAATTTGTCGTTTAACGAAGGACTTCATGAAGCGTTCCCATGATTGAAATTATCGTTTGTGTGTTAGTGTATTCTTAGTAGAGTAGTTGCTATGTTAGAATTACTGATTCTTTAATTTGGAACATGGAATATGAATTGGTTTTGAGTTGTTGGGTTTGGTTATACAAATTAGAATTAAAACAGACATTATCTTGAAACAAGACTGTGATTTAGGCTTTAGATATAATTAAATGGATCTAAGTATTGTTGTATATGTTCTTATGTTAGTTCTAGCTTTATTTTGTCCGCTCGGAACATTCATAACTAGTGTAGAAAATGCCTTGAACTCTCGTAGCTTTGCTTTAGGCGCGTTAATTGAATAATTGTCATGGCTACGGGTACGGTTCCTGTGACGTAGTTGTGATGCCTAATTTCTAAATCCGGGGGTACATTTATGTCACCCGACCACAATTTAATCTTGTTAATAAAATAAACATGTTGTAGATCGTGGGTACGGTTCCCGTGACATGATTCGCAATATGTAACACTAATTTATTAAAGGCGGTTTAAAAAGAATAAAATGCACATAGATTTCAAATATGTTTTAAAATCAAATAAATAGGCCAATAGTAACAGTTAAGCGACCGTGCTAAAACCACGGAACCCAGGAATGCCTAACACCTTCTCCCGTGTTAACAGAATTCCTTACCCGGATTTCTGTGTTCGCGGACTGTAAACAGAGTCAATCTTTCCTCGATTCGGGATTTAAAATCGGTGACTTGGGACACCATAAATTATCCCAAGTGGGGACTCTGATCTTAAATAAATAATCCCGTTTCAATTGTCACTTTAATTGGAAAAAACTCACTTATACCCCTTCCGGGGTAGAAAAAGGAGGTGTGCCAAGCGTTTCGACGCCTATAGTGGAAGTTAGCATTTTTGAAGAATTTCATAAACTTGGGGCGGAGGTGTATTTTTATGTTATCGATATCCGTTTGGGACTTCGAGCCTGGAATAGCTCCGTATGGTGATTCTGGTATTGGGAGCGCTTCCGAAAGTGGATTCGGAGGTCCGTAGGTCATTTTGGAGTCATTTGGCTAAAGTTAGGAATTTGAAGGTTTTTCAGAAGTTTTACCGGAAGTGAACTTTTTGATATCGGGATCGGAATCCGATTTGAAGTTGGAGTAGGTCCGTAATTTCAAATGTGACTTGTGTGCAAAATTTGAGGTCAATCGGACGTGATTTGATAGGTTTCGGCATCGAATGTAGAAGTTTGTAGTTTTAGAGTTCATAAAGTGCGAATTGGGGTATGATTCATGATTTCGGCATTGTTTAAGGTGATTTGAAGGCTCAACTAAGTTAGTAACGTGTTTTGGGATGCGCTGATATAATTAGTTGAGGTTCCGAGGGCCTCGTGTGTGTTTCAGGATGGTTTCGGACCAAGTTTGGGTGTTTGGAAGCTTCAGTTTTCTGGTGTTCTTTTGATGGTATTGCAGGTATCGCAAATGCGAGTATTGGTTCGCATTTGCGAGTAAACTTCGCAATTGCGAAGAAGCCTAGCCTGGGCTTGGATCGCATTTGCGAGAAAGGCAGTCGCATTTGCAAGCCTCACAGGGTTCAGTTTTGCGAGTTCTGGGTCGCATTTGCGACCTAGGCAGTAAAAGCCCAGGGTTCACATTTGCGATGATTGTGTCGCATTTGCGACCTTCGCATTTGCTTACCAAGTGTCGCAAATGCAACATCTGAGGCCCGTGCACAGCTATTAATTTCGAGACTTAGACCATTTAGCTCATTTCCTTTCATCTCTTGGGCGATTTTTGGAGCTTTTGGAAGAGGATTTTCACCTAGCACATTGAGGTAAATAATTTCTACACAACATGAGTTTAATACATGGATTATGGATAGATTAACATGTAAAAATTAGTAAAATCAAGGGTTTAGATGAAAACCTAGCTTTTGGATAAAAATGAGATTTGACCACGAAAATGGTTACGAAATTTGGTAAAAATCATATATTTGACTTCATAAGGTTATCGGTAACTACTTTCTTCGAAAATTTTCGGAATCCGGGCACGTGGGCCCTGGAGTAAATTTTAGGAATCATGCATTTAGGGTTAGGTAATCACCTTAATAGTTGGAATATGAATTTTTGAGCGTATATTGATTTGTTTATACACCATTTGAATAGTTTTGAATTTTTCGGCACCGATTTGGGGGTTTGAGATCATTCTTGGACCGAAAAGTAGGCCTTGAGACGAGGTAAGTCTCCTTTCTTATCTTGTAAGTGGGAATTTTCCCCATAGGTGAACTAAATCAATATAGGCTCCTATTTGCGGGGACTACGTACGCAAGAGGTGACGAGAGTCCGTGCGTAGCTACTATTATGCTTAAGTCCGGGTAGTCTAGGACCCAAAAACATGCTTTACTTGCAATATTTGCAGCCTTATTGTCAATTTAAAATGCTTAAACCATATCGAAATTGGTAAATAAATTTCTAAAAGGCTAAACATCATTTTCTTGACTTTTAAAGGAGAAATTGCCTTTTCCTTGGATAACTGCCCCTTGATGAATTCTTGATTGACTGTTTGGTGTTTATCTTTTGTGCAACGGGCCGAACGCCTCGGTAGATTAAATATATGCATCTATGGTTCGCGCCGTTCGACTCTTTGGCAGTGCACCATTTAAATATTATGTTGGATCGGGCCGTACGACCTCGGTACGATTTGCACATGCTTGTATTGCTTGCTTGAAAATTTATAAATAATGAAATTGCCTCCCTGATCTGAGATAAATTGATAAATGATGAAAAATAAATTTGGAAATCTCTTATTACCAAGAGGATTGTTTACTTGCTTCATGATTTCCTTGAGTTTACTGCCGTTTTTAATAAAATCCACGACTAAAAATATTAAAAATGGCCATAGTAAGTGTTGGGGTCAACCTCTCGTCACTACTTCTTCGAGATTAGACTGGATACTTACTGGGTATGCATTGTTTTCGTACTCATACTACACTTTTTGTACATTTTGTTGTACAGGCACATGTACGTCTAGTAGTCTTGTGGGCACAACGACATGGTTGATATGGGGACTTAGGTGAGCTGCATCTTGTGAGACGATCCGCTGCCACCAGTGTTTCCTTCAGAGTACTTGTATTTTCTTTTCTATCCAAATTTATATTCTGGACATATATTGTATTTTTATTTTAATTCCTAGTAAATGCTCATGCACTTGTGACACCGGGTTCTGGGATGATTATGAGATTATTCAGTACTGAAATTTGCAAAAAACATTATTATTTTCTATGTGAAGTTCATCAATTATTATTCAACTTAAGGAAATTATGATTTCAAGAATACTAAAATGAGAACCAAGTTAATTATTTATTGTTGGCTTGCCTGACAGCGGTAACCGGCGCTATCACGACCTTTGTTGGATTTTGGGTTGTGACAATGTCCCTCCGGCCCAAACATATTACATTTAATAGCCCGAAATATCTATTTTGTAGATTTTTTGTATAGTGACTATATTGTTTGTATAGTGACATTCTATTTTGTATATATTTTGTATAGTGACAGTCTATTTTGTATGTATTTTGTGTAGTGACAGTCTATTTTGTATATAAATTGTATAGTGACAGTCTATTTTATATATATTTAGTGATAGTCTATTGTATATATTTGTATAGTGACAGTCTATTGTATATTTTTTTATATAGTGACAGTCTATTTTGTATAGTGACAGTCTATTTTGTATCCCGAGCACTTTTATCTATCCAACATGTATAGATAGTTGTATGATGTATAAAAGTGTACACATATTATTCTTTACCTTAATCTTATCTATCCAACGTGTATAGACTATTTTGTATAAAAATTTATAATTAAGAAGCTGCTGACATTTCTATTAAAACAAAAATCAAAGAACGGTAATGAACAAAAATAATAGGTCCGCCTCACAAAAAGATTAAAGTAATTCTATTGAATCACAACTCACAAGACTCATGTTACTCTAATAAGTTTTTTATTAATTTAACTTTTTTGCTATTTTTTAGTTTTTATTAAACAAGCATAAATTTCTTTCTACTAATTGTAAGTGTTAGTAAATTTAAGGAACTCATTATTCGTAATATGAAAAACTGGGTATCTCACTGATGAATATTTAAAGGGTATTTTATATCTTTTAATTTTTATCCATAAAACAGGAGACTGATTCAATATGGTCTAACTTGACCTTACAAAGCAAAATATGACACTTAATCAGATTATAGGAATATAAAGACGAAGCCATTAGAAGAAAAAAGAAGAGAGAGAAAGAGAGAAATTAAAACTTGCTCATTTCACCGCAAGTTGGTGCTTTTGGTTTTAGTTATATGAATGTCACGACCCCAAATACCCCGGTCGTGATGGCGCCTATCACAGTACTAGGCCAGCCGAAACAACACGAACCACATGGAAGATCTTTTGTAAAATTTACTCTTTTTCTAAACAAATTAAGTCTCAATTCTTTCATTTTTAAAATATCAAGAGAAATACGCGGAAACAAGTACGAAAATACAATCAACACAGCCCGAATCTGGTGTCACTAGTCATGAACCACTAAGTACAACTCAACACTGTCTGCTTAATACAAATTAGGTCTGAAATATAAAGTATTAGGATATGAAGGAGAAGGGCAGGGCCGCAAACGCCGTGCAGCTACCTTGCTAACTCCGGAAAATACACATAAGCTGCTGAAAGCTCAGAAATACCTGAATCCGCGCACAAGGTGCAGGGAGTAATGTGAGTACGCAAACTCAGTAAGTAATAAAAGTAAATAAAGACTGAGCAGTAAGAAATTACGTAATCCACGTCATAGAACCACAACGGGCACAGTAGGTCTCCAAAACAGGATACAAATCAAATCATCTTGTTTAACTCCAATTTCAGTAAAATCCTTCGAAAAATAACTTTCTAACGGTTTCAACAGAGGTTCGATGTAGTTTATAGTAAAAGTGACGAAAATCGTAATCGGCCCCTCGGGCAGAATAAATCATAAACAGCCCTTATGGCAGACCCCTCGGTCATTCATATACATCACATAACTTGAAAATCTCAGTGTAAATAACAAAACCGAAATAGTAATTTAATTCCAAATATCTCGTAAAAATTCCAGTTTCAATGAAAGTTGTTCAAAACATCTGTTTAACATTTTCTATAGAGGCTCAGTATAAAGATGAGTGAAAACAATGATTTCATAAAACAAGCCCCTCAGGCAAAGGATCACTCGTATACATGAATATATGTAGCCCCTCGGGCAAGCCTCTCAGTCACTCATGACTCAACTCTCATCAGTCAGCGCTCACACTCGACACTCACGCTCAATAGGTACCATATAATAACCGCTGCGGCGTGCAGCCGATCCATATATCGCTGTGGCGTGCAGCCCGATCCATATATATAGTCGACTGGGCTCACTGGGGGTGTGCAGAATCCGAAGGGGCTCCTACAGCCCAAGCGCTATATCACTGCAGTGTGCAGCCCGATCCAATATTGCTGTGGCGTGCACTCCGATCCGTATATCTATATAATATCGTTACGGCGTGCAGCTCGGTCCCTAAATATATATAATATCGCTGCGGTGTGCAGCCTGGTCCATAAATATATATATAATCCTCACCATCAGGCCCTCGGCCTCTATTAGTCATCAACCTCACAATCAGACACTCGGTCCCTCTCAGTCATCAGCCTCACAAGCCACTCGGGCTATCTATAAAACAGGGTGCTCAGCCCAAAATCTCATTTTATGCATAAAAAAAATAGAGTAATAGAGACTGAGTTATGAAATAAGTAAAACGTAGCATGACTAAGTGTAGATATTAAACCAAAACAGTGAGGAAACAGTAGTAAAAAGCCCCTATGGGTCCAAACAGTTGGCACAAGGACCAAATATTACATTCAGCCCAAAACATAGAAATATTTTCCAAAATACAATGATATCATACAATTTTCAATCAAATACGCGACTTAACAGTCGCACGGGACGGACCAAGTTACAATCCCCAACAGTGCACGACCCTACGCTCGTCATCTAGCGTGTGTGTCACCTCAACGTAGCACAACGATGCGAAATCCGAGGTTTCATACCCTGAGGACAACATTTACAATCATTACGTACCTCAAATACCAGACAAAATTCTACACCGCGATGACCTTGCCTCTCGACTGGGCCTCAAATCACCTCGAATCTTTCCAAAAATCAGAATCATATCATCAATACATGCCAAAGGGACAAAGCCCATGCAAAAATTATCAAATTACATCAAAAATCCCGAAATTGGTCAAACCCGACCCCCGGGCCCACGTCTTGGAATCCGATAAAAATTGCATCAATAAAATCCTCATCCTCCCACGAGTCCATACATACCAAGAACATCAAAATCGGACCTCAAATGGCCCCTCAAATCCCTAATTTAAACTCTCCAATTCCAAGCCCTAATTTCCCAATTTCTCACCTTTAATCCCATAAATTTCATGCTTAAACAATTGAAAATCAACATAGAATTGAGTTTTTAGGTTCAAAAACCTTACCTCCAAGTGTTTCCCTTCGAATCCCTCTTCAATCCCTCTCAAAAAACTTCAAAACCGCTCAATAATGGAGGAAAATGGCTAAAATTCGCGAAGACCTCAATTTAAATATTTTGCCTAGGTAATCTTCCTTAATCGCGATCGCGGGAAGACCATCGCGATCGCGAAGAACAAACTTTGCTGGCTCAAAAAATAACCCTACGCGATCGCATAATACACTTCGCGATCGCGTTAAGCTCCACTGACTGAACTACGCTTTCACGGAACTGACTTCGTGAATGCGAAGAGGTAACCATGCTGCCTCAGCTCAGACCCAATACTACGCGAATGCGTGCTCACCATTGCGAACGCAATGCTCCATCTGCCACAAGCTACGCGAACGCGGACCCATGTTCGCGAATGCGATGAAGAAATAAACAGCCTCAGGTCTTTCCCTTACGCGACCGCATTCATCTCTATGCGATTGCGATGAAGAGAAAAGACACCAGATGCAGAATCATACCAGCACTGAAATCATAGGGAAAAATAGCCCGAAATCAATATGAAACACGCCCGAGCCCCTCGGGACCCCGTCCAAACATACCGACAAGTCCCATAACATCGTTCAAACTCGTTCCAACCTTCGGAACGCTCGAAACAACATCAAAACATCAAACCTCGTCCGAATGACCTGAAATTTTGCACACACGTCACATATGACACAACGGACCTACTCCAATTTCTGAAATTCCATTCCGACCCCGATATCAAAATTTCCACTACCAACCGGAAAATGCCAAATTTTCAATTCGCCAATTCAAGCCTAAACCTTCCACGGACCTCCAAAATACATTCCGATCACGCTCCTAAGTCCCAAATCACCTAACGGAGATAACCAAATCATAAAAATCCAAATCCGAGATCATATACTAACAAGTCAAAACTCGGTCAAACCTCTCAAATTTATAGCTTCAAACTGAGAATTGTTATTCCAAATCTGTTTCGGTTATCCTGAAAATCAAAACCGACGATTCACATAAGTCATAATACACCATACAGGGCTAGTCATGCCCGAGAACTAGCGAGCGAAGTGCAAATGCTCAAAACGGCCGTTTGGGTCGTTACATCCTCCCCCACTTAAACATACGTTCGTCCTCGAATGTGCCCAGAGTTGTTCCAAACGCCAACAAATCGCTGTATAACCTTTCGATGCAGGTACCTGGGGGTGATCCCACATCACCCTATCCCATATAGGTCTGATAACGTAACATAACTGAAATTTCGCAATCCAACCAAGCCCATGAACCTTAGAACCAAATTTCCAGTTCCGTACTTATCTATAATATCAGAATCTCACATCTATACACTGAATAAGTTCGAACCAGCTGTAACAAACCATACCTGCAACCTCAGATGCAATTACATGATATACCACATAAGTCAAACACTCGTAACGATAATTCTAATCACAGCAGTTGCTCAAAACAACCGAATATCGATAATAAACCTCTTATCAAATAAAGCCTCATTCCAACACTTCCGTATACTGCCAATGATGAATGAAACACGCAGAAAGTCACAACCATTCCTCAGATCAACCATTCATGAAGCTCCCTCTCCTTTGGCAAGGACTTTAGTAATTTCTAAGCCGAATCCCAATATTATCCTTCCAACATGCTAAATCGAATCCGATAGTATTTATTCTAGATCCCAATGACCTCATCTCA
Source organism: Nicotiana attenuata (assembly GCF_001879085.1). Classification (NCBI taxonomy): domain Eukaryota; kingdom Viridiplantae; phylum Streptophyta; class Magnoliopsida; order Solanales; family Solanaceae; genus Nicotiana; species Nicotiana attenuata. The sequence continues at coordinate 222,045 of NW_017671102.1, read as the reverse complement.
TCCAACACGACCACTCTAGTGACATGACATATCGATATAATATAAAGCCGAACCCCGTGCAACCCGTGCACCAATAAGCAACAACCCAAGTGTACTCAAATCATGGAAAGTGAATCAAATGAGAGAGCTGTACCGCAGGCTCACCAGTACCACCACAACACAATGCTGAGAACCCATCACACATCGTAGAACCAGAACACACGAATCTAACCCGCAGGATCATAGCTCGACATAACTTCGCCGCAATGCGCGACCCTATCCAAACACTGGTTCACATGAGTCACCCCAAGTCACCATGCTCAAAATCATCAACCAAGTGCAATTTGATGCCTAGCACCCAAAAGTGAATCACCATAACCATGGAGAAGCAAATGATGCAATGACATACCAGTCCGAAAGAACATATCCAATGCGCAACAAATCATGCAACACCCAAACACCCGTCTCGCTCAAATTGAACCGCACCATATGTGTATATAATCAATGACTCACAACTCCTCGTAACACAGAAGGGTAACTCATAGATCACTCCAGAACACGAATAAGCTCAATGACAATCGAATGGCACATCCCTTAGCAATTGCAACTCGGAATCAACAAATCCAACCCGGTGCAGAACACACATCCATGTTGGGCCTACCAATGACCCTAAATCAACTCTGGTCACCCACAACCGGTAAATAACTCTTTGAAGGTTGACAATGACTGAATCATAGCACATACCACCCTCTAACTAACCTTAGCTATTTTCTCACAGTCCATAACCACAAAACCATCTACTCACGAAAACTCTCAGCCTCCCAGTCCATAAGGCGCACAAATCACCATATCCGATCCCAGCTACACTGCCCGAACATCTAACACACATCTGATACTCGATCATTCCACGAGGATACTCCCATAATTCTTTTGTGCTACTAAGCAAACTTGAATATCAGCAGTCGATCTAACGAGAGAGTGCCGCCATACCAATGAAGTATCCATAACTCAAACACATCGCCCTTTTTGAAATGTATACCCTCATCAAGCCACACCGATCAGTGATCTCATTTGTCTAGTCATCTGAAACTGTCCATGCCGCCTAAGAGTTTATAACCTTCCCTCCAAAACTGAACCGTAACCTTACATATGCAATCTCAACCCTACACAACATACCGTATATACCATGCCATCTTATGTCAAATATGAGGACTTCATAATCCATTCCGAGCCACAAGCTACCATGTACTCAACTAGCCAAGAACTTTCCATTTGATCCCATCTAGGAGAAAATCACTATACATATCATGCTCCTCATGCCAGTAGAAAATATACATCTCTAACCATTGTAGAAACCATCAAGAACTCTCCGAATTCCATTTGACAAGACCAAACAGTCAGAACTGAATTCCTCTAACTCAACCAAGCTACGCAGGCCATCAAAACCTAAGAGCATTGCCACGAAACGCCTGTAGAAACCCACTGCATCATAAGCACCCAAGAACCAATCATATCCATTACCATGCCGATCCAACCTACTATCAAGCTGTCCTAATTCTCTGAGTTCCTTCCGAATTACCTTCAAATTGATACGTTTCCTTGCTAGTACACCACTATCCTTAACTAAAACTTGCCCCACAAAATTTAACATAAAACTACAATGCCCTAAGGCTCATAAACCATCATATTCTTCAAAAGCACCCCCAAAAATACCATAGTCGAGATACCCGCTCTGAGAAGACCTTCTACGAATAAAGCCATTACCTTCGCCTTCCTGTTACTGGTATATAGAATTCATAATGATACAGAAATGCCACAAGTCCTGACATCCTCCCATATAAATCTCAGTTTCTAGCCAACACACATCCTGAAGATTCCCAATTACTACATGTAAATCTTAAAAACTTCTAAAACATTCTCGGGAGTCATCTACTCTACTCCGATTTCAATTAGACCGATCAAATGAACCGAACGACCTGTGCTCCATTAGAACTCCAACACCCCAGGAAGTAATCCCATTCTTCTAAGCCATACAAACAACAACTAGATCATTCAATATTTCTCATATACCCATACAACATAACCCAACCTTTATCTGATATTTCCTGTACTCAAGTCATCCTCGTTCTCAACCTCTGTAAGTTCTAGCTGATTCACTAGTATACCTCAAATTGGAACCAACACAACACATAACTGTGCGGTCAACTGATCAATAGTAGACTCCCCCACTTGGCTCAAAGCCATAGGTCAAAACACACAATAACTCATAATGCATATACTCTATTACTGCCATGATACCATAGTGAGATTAAACTCAATCCCTCATAAGCTCGTGCAACACAGACCATCTAGTACTTCAAATTTTCTGCAAATTCTCGCGTTCACCCTGGTAACAGTCATACCCACTCTCATAAGCGACCCAAACTCAATCCGCAACACATATAATTCACTGGTAAAGGAGGACTTCCAACCAACCACATAGGGATCACACACCCTCAAGACACCCTGCAGGAGATAGCCCACCTGCTTAGCCTCAAACTAACAACTCTTTATACCCTTCCACCGTCATAAACATCACGCGATCACTTAATCTTCCTGAGTCTGAACTCATATCACAACATGAAATTTACTTCACTGCCCAACTAGACAACATGAACAGACCCTTCAATACGCCCATAACTCGGGGCTACACATCAGATTAAGATGGAAATAAAGCACCAAATAGCTCTCTCTACCCTCAAGCAGACCCCTTCTCATCACATTCAAATCATATGAACACATCTCGCAGTCACATCATACTCATCACATAGCCCTTCAGTCATCACTTCCACTAATAGGGACACTACTAAACGTATAACTCCAGAAGCACGTGCTCACACAATCAACACCTCAGTGCTCGAGCTACAAGCAGAGCCCGGCCTCAAGTCCTCCAGACGGGCCAACATCAACACATAGAAATCACATCTCGCCTCTCAATCAGGGAAATCACAAGCCGTCAATGCAAAACTGATACCGAGCACTCATGTGCGCATACGAATGCGTGGAAGGAATTCAAAGAGTTACATTTCAGGCTGAATCAATGACGCACGATAAGAATTCAAGAATATGGGGTTTCCTAAAGGTTCTGCAGCCTCCCGAGGATAAGTATAGACATCTCCATACCGATCCGCGAGACTCTACTAAACCTGCTCATGACTCGTGAGACCTATGTGACCTAGGCTCTGATACCAACTTGTCATGACCCCGAATACCCCGGTCGTGATGGCGCCTATCACAATACTTGGCCAGCCGAAACAACACGAACCATATGGAAGATCTTTTGTAAAATTTACTCTTTTTCTAAACGGATTAAGTCTCAATTCTTTCATTCTTAAAATATCAAGAGAAATACGCAGAAACAAATACAAAAATACAATCAACACAGCCCGAATCTAGTGTCACTAGTCATGAGCCACTAAGTACAACTCAACACTGTCTGCTTAATACAAATTAGTTATAAAATATAAAGTATAAGGATAGGAAGGAGAAGGGCAGGGCCGCGAACGCCGTGCGACTACTTTGCTAACTCCGGAAAATACATAGAAGCTACTGAAAGCTCAGAAATACCTGAATCTGCACACAAGGTGCAGGGAGTAATGTGAGTACGCCAACTCAGTAAGTAATAAAAATAAATAAAGACTGAGCAGTAAGAAATCACGTAATCCACGTCATAGCACAACATCGGGCACATTAGGTCTCCAAAACAGGATACAAATCAAATCATCTCGTTTAACTCTAATTTCAGTAAAATCCTTTGAAAAATAACTTTCTAACGGTTTCAACAGAGGTTCGATGTAGTTTATAGTGAAAGTGATGAGAATCGTAATCGGCACCTCGGGCAGAATAAATCATAAACAGCCCTTCTGGCAGACCCTTTGATCATTCATTTACATCACCTAACATGAAAATCTCAGTGTAAATAACAAAACCGAATCAGTAATTTAGTTCCAAATATCTCGTTAAAATTCCAGTTTCAATGAAAGTTGTCAAAACATCTGTTTAACATTTTCAATAGAGGCTCAGTATAAAGATGAGTGAACACAATGATTTCATAAAACAAGCCCTCGGGAAAAGCGTCACTCGTATACATGTATATATGTTGTTGATACCCAATTTTCCCTACAATATTTTTGAAATGCATATATACCTTTAAAGCTATGCATTAGCATCAGTTGGTATTTTTCCGTAATTTTTTATATTTTTAAATTAATTTATCTCAATAATTTATTTATATAAATAAATACAAAATTGCATTATAGATGATTTTAAAACATCTCTTGATTTAATATTACCATTTATGGTCCTATTAAGTTCCAATTATCTCACAAATAGCCAGATTTACATCTTTTGGTTACAATTGCAATAATTTTGCAATTATAGCCCATTATATTTTTAAAATATTGAATAATTTTTTTTAAAGCATCTCCGTGCATGAAAATTATTTTTTCTCATTGTTAATTATTTTATAAAATAATTTTTATTCAAATACCTGGGTATTTAACAAATAGCCCCCTTATTTCGGATTTAGCCTAATTGAACAGCCCAATTTCAACCCCTAACCCACTAAGACCAAGCCCAAATCGGTCAAACCCAACCCCAATTAATCTAAAACCTGACCCAGGCCTCCCTAAATCCTGGCTGTTGATCTCTGAGATCAACGGCCCGTATTTGTTCTTACCATAATTAACCTAACGCCCCCCTCCTAACCTAATTCATTTCCACCATACCCCGCAGTCATCCTTTCCCTCTCTCTCAAATGCTCTCTATCGAAACCCTAATCCAGGCGCCGTCACCGGCTTAGCCCTCCGTTCTATGATGTTTCTTTGTCGTCTCAGGCCTATACTAGCCTCCTACTTGCTATGGTTCATCAGTTTCTTAGATCCTTGAGAAGATCTCAAGGGACCTAGGCGGTCTGGTTTTCACCTTCGATTTCTTTGCCTGTTTCAGGCCGTTTGCTTGACCATGAGTAAGGAAACCTCTCTTATTTTGCTATGGATCCATGATTTCCTAGGCCCATGTTCTCGTCTCTGTCATGCTTTCTAAAGAACCCTAATTTTTTATCTCCGATCTTCTCAAATCTGTATAGATCTGAGACGAATCGAACATATCTCACATGTTTTCCTTGAAAATTTTCTGGTTTTCGACTGATTTCCCGTTTTTTCTAAACTAGGGTTTACCCTAAGTCATCTTCTTAAAGGGTTTTCTGATTTTCGAATGCTTAATCGTTTGTTCTTAAGTGTTCTTGACTGATTTATGCTAAAGTTGCATAAGCCCTAGTTGATTCATGATTAAAACTCTCACTGTCTGGTGTTTTGCTCCGATTTTGAGCTTTTCAAAGTTACTAGTCGTATTGGTTCATTCTGTATTTTGATTTACACGCTTTCCCATTAGTCAAATTCCTTGTTTTGCAATTTTTATCCTAATTAATCTCTATTAGGGTTTTTGAATTGTTTTCCGCCTAATTTCTCTGTGTCCCTAAAGTTCTAATCAACCTGTTTTGTTTATGGAAATTCATATATTCTTTCCAGAATTGTTGAGTGATTTGATCTGTTAAAATTTCATGTGCATGATTCTTGATTATTTCCTTGTTTATGACTTTAGTTAGTCTTCTTGCCTTATTTAAATTTCCTGTAGTATCTACTGATTCCTTGCACGATTATTTCCTTAATTAGATTCCTAGTTATTCACTCTTTGCCTAAGTCTGATTTGAATTTCTTTCCTTAAATATTTCCTGCCCTTACCATTGGTTAATTACCCTTACTTAAGGGAAGACTATGCTGATTTTTTTTGTAATTGATTCTGTGATCTTCCCTTGATTAACTGAAGTTGATTCTGTTACCTTATTTGCTCTACTCTTGAACTACTATATAAACTCTCTTATTTATCTTCTTAACACACGAACATCAGTTCATAACACACACATACATTAAAACTCTTCTCCTTCTTTGCTACTTGTGCTATTGTGGGTCTAGCTGGCTGAAAGCCAAGGCTAGATAGTGGAATTGCACCTTTTTCTTTCATATTCTGCATTTCTCTTATTTGGCTAGTATGTCTCAGTTAAATTTTGAAACCTAAACTCTATGTGTTTCATCTCAGTGCTAGTTCATTAGTTATAGATTTAATTCCAGTTCTTGTTTATTGCCTTACTTAGCATGTCTCATCCTGCTTTGTTCAATATGTAATTAGCATGTACAAACTATTGTTGTCCATTTGATGTTTGTCCAGCATGTCTATTCGCCCTTGTCTATTCTCCTTCCCTGAGGAAATCATGTTAGTTACCTAATCTTTAAGGCATTCGACTGACTCTAGTTGTGTGTTTGATTCTGTCCAGTGTTTCTTTGCTTTCAACATGGCTCTATTACCTACCATCATGACTAACCTGTTAATTCTGTAAGCTTCTAAGTGTTCTATGCATTTTGTTGCCTATATGCCTCCCTGAGCCCTGTCATGTGTTCTCTTTAAAAATGTAAATTCTATGTGTCCCCAATTCCTTTACCCTGATGTGAGATCTGTTTGTTAAGTGTTTCTTAATCTGGATGTTTTATGACCAATTGATTGTTTGCTGTTTTCAAAAGTGTTTTGGTACTCTTCTCAAACTGTTTTTTTACTACCAAACTAGTTTCTATTTCAGAAAATCTTTTCACTATTAGAGCCATCTCTATACTGTTTTCACTAAATCTTTCAAACTATGTCAAGCACTCTTACTTTACTCTTAGATTATTAAGTTCTACCCCTCAGGTATATGTACTGCTTAGGGATCCTTGAGATCTCTCTGAACTCTGGCATACTAGAGCTGGCCCTTCCATACTGCACATAACCAGTCCCTATTTGAGAAAGGTCTTGGTGTGAGCACTGCCCGGGATCCTTGAGGTCCTTAGGGAACTCTGACACACCTGGACACTTGTTGGCTATGAGATTTCTGGGCATTTGAGACTACTCGGAAGGCCTGGTACTCCCAAGTTTATTTTGGGCCTGCTTTAGGCTCTCTATAGTATAAGTTAACTTCTCATTGATGTAATTTACTAAATTCGGGTTGTAATAATCCTTTGTAAACAGATATTGGGGTAACCAGTAAAAAATGGAGGGTAGCTATATGATTCTGTGGGGTAAATTGGGGAGAAACCATGTTTTAGGTTTTACATTATGATGAGTTGCTATAGAAATCATGTTTTAGGTTTGTATGACGCATTAGATATCATGCTTTAGGATTGCTATGCTTACTCGCATTAAATCATGCAAAAATTTGTGCATTAGATACCTTGACTTAGGACAATCATATTTACTGCTTCTGCATGTCATATGTTATAGTTCATCATTTCACTTTTGATTCTGCATAAGTCGCTATCACGTAGAAATCCTGCCATTAAGTTACTAATACTGTTTAAAAATAAAATAACCTTCTCCGTGTGCATTAGAAATCCTTTTTTAGGACTGCATGTACATCTGCTTTGAAATATGTCGCTAAAATAAGTAGGTTAACACAGCCCCACACATAGGTACCATGTTCTAGTGTGAATCGGTACAAAATCACCTGCTATATATTCATCACTTAGATCAGCATGCCTATAGGATCAAAGAACTTCAAATTGTTTAAGTGGTGCCCATATTATGACTGCATCTACACGCCTAGGCAAGCCTTAGGCCGTTATATAACTGTGAAATCAGGTTCTGTTTATGTGTGAAATTGTCCAGGATTAACAGGCTATAAAACCAGTAGGCAAACTGGTTAGGATTCTGCCACCTCCCTTAAAACAAATGCTGCATGTCCTGTAATGTTCATCTAGATATCATGTTCCTAGGCTTTCTGAATTTCTTTAATAATTAGTTGTTTGAGACGTGCTGCTTATGTGCTCATGTATATGTGGAGGTAAATATGAGCCTTTTATCTGCTTCCTTAATTGACAGTCCTATGTGTTATTTGTTATCGCCTAAATTTTTGCCTTTTAAACCCCTTAGGATTGTCTATAACTGCCTAAGTCTAGAGGTCCTAAATTCCTCCGGGACCACAAGGAAGGGACGGGTAAAGCACGCTTAGAGTTTGTTAAACAAACTCGCTTATAACCACTAAGGGGAGGGTAATGGGTAGTAAAAGGAAATGATGACCTGCGCGCTAATGTCACGTGTAGCCCCTCTAGTTGAGGAGGATTACCGGGCATTGCACAGATTGATCCTATAGGCTAACCAACATAGGACTTCCCTTTCTTCAATTCACATGTGTTTAAACTATCTAAACTTCTTCTTCTTTACATATATGCGCTTAAACTGTCTAAACCTCTTTTACTTTCATGTATGTGCATTGGACCATCTAAACCTCCTTGATCACATATGTATTTAGACTGTGTAAACTATCTTTATTTGCAAATATGTGCCGAGACTGCTTATTTGTTAATTGACTAATTCACATAGTTCGGTCGGGACCCACCGTTGTGGACCGCGAGGTGTGCCTAACACCTTCCCCTCAAGGGGATTATGAGCCCTTACCCTAATCTCTAGTAATGCAAACTGGTTACATGAGTTAATTGCTCTAGGTGCCCTAACACACCTTAATCCATTAGGTGGCGGCTCTTCAAACATCCAATTCCCAAAAGAAAATGAGTTGTTCCCCCCCATGAAAGTCAAAACTCGGACTTCCCCGCGAAGGAAAAACGGGGCGCGATAGCATGGCGACTCTGCTGGGTTATTTTAGGCTCTTACCATAACGAACTTATTTTTGAATTAGTCTTAAACATGCTTTATCCCGTGCACCTTCCCCCATATTTGGATTTAACTGCTTATTTATGATTTCCTTCATTTCCTGAAGTTGATTTATCTCTTTATTTTCTTTCTCCGTAACTGTCTTTCAATTAATTAAATACTGCATTTACCGTTTTTTTTAACGTGCAAATACTTGACAACATGCTATTTATCATAAATCATGCTCCACATCATATTCCACTCGTGCGTAACAAATCCTATAGCAACGCTTGATGAGTGGTTGCGCTCTTCCAATTTATTACCCTTAAATTCGGAAAGGCTTATTTGCGGTAAAACTAGTCGATCAGCGATGCAGTCGACGCTTCCGTGCCTTTCCCCCTCAAGTTGTCCGCTTGAGGGTACCAGTCTAGACCCTCATAGTAACCTTACTCTTATTGTAAATGTGCATGCATCATGGTCAAACCTAGTTGGATTAATATGTTGTCCACATAATAATCCTTTAAGACGAGCCTTATCCAAAGTCCGTCGGGGTTTCCGTAATCCCAACGGACATAATCACGTTCTGTGCATTAATTTGGAGAACTAAATGCCAATATGCTAATCATGAATGTACTAATAGTCGAGTCTGGTGGGGGAAAAGGGCCTAACCTTTTTGTTTTACAGAAAATGAGGCACGAGGTCCCCAGATTCGGCATGGTCAGCAACATTCCACCATTGCTACTAGATTGGTGGGAGGACCTTTCCTCAAGTGACAAGAAACACGTGAGAAAGCACTTAGGCAATTTACCTTCTCTGCTAGACATTCAGCCAAACAATATGCTGATCGAGGCTACAACTTTGTTCTGGGACAGTGAAAGGGCTGTGTTTCGTTTCGGGGATATGGAAATGACACCACTCTTAGAAGAAATTGGAGGACTTGCGGGACTGACTTGGGATAGCCCTGGGTTGTTGGTACCAGAGAACCGTACTGGTAAAGGGTTCCTAAAGATGATGGGACTGAAGAAAATGCTGACTTGGAATGCCTGAAGAAATCCTACATACCCTTCAAATACCTGTATAAGAGATATGGCCATAGCAAGTCCTACCGTACCTTCCATAACGAGCTTTCTATCACTTCTCTAGGACACATCCACCGCAGAGTGTTCGTGTTCATTGTGTGCTTCTTGGGCCTGATAGTGTTCCCGATGAAAAGGGAAAGAATCTATACTAGATTGGCCATGGTCGCCAAGAATTTGATGGAAGGGATCAATGGACAGACATACACTATAGTCCCCATGATCATAGCCGACATCTACAGGGCTCTAGAGCGCTGTCAAAGGGGGATCAAGCATTTCGAGGGTTGTAACCTGTTGCTGCAGTTATGGTTATTAGAACATATTCAAAGGGGCCAGTATCGCCAAGAACTTCCACGAAGGGCTTGGAATGACCATATTGCCTTCCATCACCCCAAGTGGATGACTTACATTCCGGACAGGTTTGCTAAGTTGGAAAGTGCCAAAGAGTGGGCAAAGTTCTTCGACAATCTGACTGAGGAACAAGTGCAATGGATGTTTGAATGGTTCCCAACAGACGAGTTCATCATTAGATTCGGGGACGCTCTACACTTAGTGTTGATTGGGTTGGGGGGAATATACCCTTATGTCCCTATCCGAATTATGAGGCAAGCGGGCAGGAAGCAGGTTGTACCAAGGGTTGCCAAGATGAGTCACTTCAGAGCAGACTTTCAGGACGACGATGTCCCTTACAAGTGCCAAGCTCAGCACATGTGGCACTGCAAGATCGTTGTGGAAAAGAACACCATTGAGCCAGACAGGCATCACTCTGGGTGTGAACCTCTCTACCCAGCATGGTTTGAAGACAACCTAAAGGGGATGGTGAGGCCAGGAGCCGGTCGAGGGAATAGGATCATAAGTGAAGATGCTGAGGCTCAAGTCAAATACAACAAACTGCGCAAGAGGGTCCACGACTCCCAGAATGAGCACCGGGAAATACATGAGACAAATATGAGGCTGATCAACGAATGGAAGGAAATGGCTGTCACTTCCAACAGAAGGTTGGAGTATCTGGAGCGAGGTTTAGTAGAGCTGGAGGGAAAAATCATAAAGAGGATTGAGGATTGCCAGAATGCTGAAGGAAGCGAAGGAGGACATTTGGCTAGAGCCTACCTACTTCTGGGTCTGCACGAGCTGGGAAACCTGCATGATGGAGTCAGGAAGATCGAATCTGGGGAAGGTCCTTCTGGGACCAAGTAGGCTAGATTTATTCACTTTCCTAAATGTAATAAGGCCAAGTGCCAAAAGTGACTTACTTTTCTATTATCTTAGTATCAATTTGGGATTTGTCTATTTTCATATTATGAAATGAGGCATTTACTAGCATCTAAAGTTCTCCAAATCTATTTGTCGCTAGGCCTACCTCGGGCACAACGAGGCTCCCAAATTAGGACACGAATTTACATTCCCGCAATATGTGTTTCAATACTACAAACATTTTAGAATCATTACTGACTTGTCTACCTTTTGTTTTTCTTTCTTACTTTTCGATTATTCCCATTCTCCAAAAAGGTTGGTTCGTGCATACTGGCATCATCAGCTTATCACACAAGATCCAGGGGGCCTCCACCTTCTCCTCCTCCTAGTCCACCAAAAGGCAAGGGAAAAACAAAAATGGAAGATTTGAACGGCACCAGAAAGGAAAACAACACAGGGGTTGAACACGCAGAAACTTTCGAGGGTAGGGGGACTCAGGCCCCAAATGATGTAGTTTCACGGCTCGAACAGAAAATACCGGAACTCCAGAGTGAGCTTGAGCATGTCCGGAATGTGGCAAACCTATCCTTCTCACTCAGCGTCCCAGACCTTTGTCATCCAACAATCAGAACCCCGCACCACCTCAAAATACGCCCAACAAGCGCCCACAAAATCCACCAGTGCCTCACCATTATGCAACTCCACCACAAAATCAAACGATCCCACCACAATACCCGCCAAACACCTACCATACTCCACAAAATGCTTCACCGGTCATTCCTGAACCCCAGAATTCCACCAATGATCACCACCATACTCATATTCCAGGTCACCAAATCAACCATATATATGTAGAGACCCTACCTCATTCCCCTCAATCAGTCTCCTATGCATCAGAATCTATTGAGAAGGACATGCTCATTATGAACCTGGCCGAGGAGCTCAAGAATTTGACCAGCTGTTGATACCCAAGTTTTCCCTATATATTTTCAATATGTAACTTCAAAAGGGCATATATATGCATATGTAAGCATATTCAAATGTTTTATTATTTTTCCATAATTTTTAAGGTTTCAAATCAATTTATTTTCATCTTTTATCCATAAAAAACCCAATGATTATTTTCAAAATTATCATTTTTGGTAATTCATTTGTCGGACCTTTATATTTATGCTAAGATATAGCTAAGGTAATTTTTGCATATTTGTACAAATTTTATTTAGTAATTTTAAGCTAAATTGCATATAATTGGAATATTAGCCCCTTTTAGATTTAATTGTGTTTTATATTCTTAAAATTAAGTCCAGTATTTTTAAATTAATAATTATATGCTATAAGTCATTTTAGTGCTTTTAATTTGGTTCCAAAAATTAATTTACTATTTTTTATAATTTTAAAAGGGGAAAAATGGCTATTCAAATGATAGCCCAATTTTATTTCAATTGTAGCCTAAATTGAACCCCAAATCAGACCCGATTTCCCCCCGGCCCAATTTCGTTTAAACCCTACCCCTAACCTATTTAAACGACCCAACCCGGGCTCCCCTCCTAACCCCTTTAATCCTAGCCGTTGATCATTTAGATCAACGGCTCCTATACGCCCTTTCTTTTTTAATCCCAAACGACCCCTTAGCCTACTTCATTTCTCACCAACCGCCGCCTCTGAATCCCTCTTCTCTCTCAATTCTCTCTGAAACCTAACACGAACCCTAGCCGCCGCCATCAAACTACACCCTAATCCACCCTAAACCCTCCCTAATCCATGGCCTCCCATGGCCATTGGAGATGTGTGGTGGCCTCCCATGACTCTTGGGTGTTTGTTTATGTGGTTTCATGGCCACTACTCGAAGGAATCTGGTCCAGTCCTTGCTCGACTGCTGTTCATGGCTTTTCTCCGGTCATCCCTAACCTTTCTCCGGCCAGCCATGGCCGTTCGAGTCAGATCCTTGACTCTCCTGGTTAGATCGGTAACTTTCAAGGCCTTTCTCACCTTTTCTGGGTTTTCGAAACCCTAATCATTAAGATCCTTTGATTTTCATTCAGATCTACTTTAGATCTGTACTTGCTGTGAATGTCAAGTGTTTTTCTCAAAAGTTCTTCAACTTTTCTTTCAAAACAACTTTTCGTTAAGGTTTTCCTTTAAGTTTTTCAAAAGATCTCTTCTCCGATTTTTAATGTTGTTTGTGATTCTGCTATGTTTTGCTCACGTTGTTCTTCTATCTGAGTCAGCGTGTTGAAAACCCTAATTCCTTTTTTGGGTCTCATTCGAGTTCTGAAGCTGTTCGTTAGATGTGTACTTGTTTGATTAAGTGCTTTGTTTGAACTTATTTGCTTTACCATCTTTTAAACTCGATTATTGTTGAAAACCCTAGGTCTTTGGGTCTGAAACTATTTATTTGAATGTATACTTGACTCGATAGAAAGTTCTTGTTTTAGACTCTCTTTTCTTTATGTGACTTATTTGATTTTTACTATCTTTCAACTCGACTATGGTTGAAACCCTGACTTCTCAAAAGGTTTCCTCACTTGTTACTGCAAGACCTGTACTTGTTTTGACTCTCTACTTCACTTTGGCTATACGTGTGAGCCCTAACTATCTAACCTTGTTCACTACTGAATCCTATGCTTATTTCTGCTACTATTGTATGCTGTTTCTTTTGCCAATGTGCTTGGCCTCGCATGTCTGATGTTTCTGTTCACTCTGTTTATATACTAAAGTGCATAAGCATATTCTTCCTTGATTGATCTTAATCTTGTGACTGATTTCAAAAACTTTTCCTTTTATGAACCCTAATTTCACTCGCCTATTTAAAAATTAATTGATTCTTTTCCCTATACTGTGATGTGTTACCTTGCTGATTTCTTTCCCAAAATAAGCATATTTTTGTACTTAGACTCGACTCTTCACTGCATGCTTTTACTATCCCTTATATGGCAATTATCAGTCTGCTTTCAAACTGATTTTCTTTCCTTAATTAGACCTGCTACTAACCGTTAGACAGTGATTCCTTAATTAAAGGGGAATCACTTGGGTAATTGATTCTGACTTGTGATTGTTTCCATGTTTGTATCAAGACTTTACTTATTACCTCTCGTTCACACGTTTTCAAAAAAAAAACTATAAATACCCTGCACCCCTCTTCTTTCAAAGAAAAAACATGAACGATTTAAGTTCAGAACACACACTTCACTAAAAAAACTCTCTATTTTCTCTGTTACTGTATGTGCTACTGCTTTGTCTAGCCGGCTGAAAGCCAAGGCTAGGCTGTGGTCATTTGCTTACTTTTCTTTCTGCACTTTGCTTCTCACTGGTATGTCCTAGTTAATTTTCAAACATCAACAACAACATGTTTCTGTAATTGTTCCAACTTCTCTCATGTTTGTCCACTTCTGCTTATGTTTCTACAATCAAGTTACATTATTAGCATGTTGAAATATATTCCTTTACCCTTTTCAATTTAATGCTCTCTTATGTATATGAATCCCAAACCCCACATCCCCTCTTTATGTTTGTACTCTCTGGCTGGTTTATGAACATGCCAACATCCCCTATTGCTGTGCATGTCTAAACCTGACCCCTCCTAGGGTCATGTGCTTCATGCAATGTATTCCCCAAAACCCCTGACCCCTTTGTGTAGCTACTAATTTTACTACTACTGTTTTCAAATCATCCTTATCACTTACTATTTCCCAGCCCAGTTTTAAAATCTCTATGCTCTGCACTTTCACTATATTCCTAGAATCTAAGTTCTGCCCCTCTTGTGTGAGCCTTGCCTTGGGACCCTTCAGCTCCCTCTGAACTTGGACACATAAGAGCTGGCCCTTCCACACTGCACTCATCTCTATCTGGTTATGCAAGCTTGGGTGTAAGCACTGCCCGGGGTCCCTTGAGACCCTTAGGGAACTTTGACACACCCAGGTCTGAGAAAGGCTTTGAAACAAGTGGCATTTGAGGTGGTTTGTTCCATAACTCAGAGAGGAAGTCAGAATCAGGCTTCCTATGGTTGTAACTTCTTATTCTTTACACTTTTCTGATATAATTCAGTATTTGGTATGTAATAATTTGTAATGAATATTGGGGTTGGCTAGTGAAAAGGGATGGGTAATTGTGCACGTTTTATGGGTAGATATCCTGCCTATAGGGTCTGCTGTTTTAAATTCTGCATGTTTTAACTCTACACTTAGATAATATGCCTATAGGATCTATCTAATAAATATCTGCATTGTTTCACTTCCACAATTAGATATCCTACCTATAGGATATAATGGCTATAACCAGACGTCATATTTACAAGGTTAAAATCAGATTCAAAATTAGATGTCACACCCATAAGGTTAGTATCAATATTTTATAGAAATCATGCCTATAGGAATTTCGCTGTGATCAAATAAATCCTACCTACTCCACTTCATTAGATACCATGCCTATAGGACCAAATCAGCCTTTAATATTAGATACCATGTCTGTAGGGGATTAAAATCAGCAACAATAGAGATTATGTCCATAAAGATCTGAAACCAGTTTAGTTAAAAATCAGTTTGCCTTATACTGTTTAAACAACTTATTCCTTTTATTGATGCGGTTTAGAAAGCATGCCTATAGGATCCAAATTGCTCTTTTAAAATTGTCACTGCTTTGCCATCTTTGAATCAGTAATAGATATCATGCTTATAGGGTATCATCAATACACACTTAGGCAAGCCTTAGGTAATAACGATAAAATTGAATCCGCCTTTGTTTAATTGGCAACTGCTACAACCAGCTGGCAGGCCTGATTCAGACTTCTTATCTGAGTTATGTAATAAATTGGTCTGCTTCAACAACTAAAACTCCCCTGTCGTAGTACTTTGAATTTAGACCTTAATTATGTATGAGTCATGCTGTTTATATATGCATTATTTGCGGAGGTATACATGAGCCTTTTAACTGCTTGCATGTTTCCCTTCCAAGTGCAGTCCTACTTGTTTTTCTATGTCGCCTTAGCATTTTACCTTTAAACCTAAGAGTCATCTTAGAACCTCCCTCTTATAGGAATAGTAGTCCTAAACTCCTCCGGGACTGATAGAAATGGGACGGGTAACAGCATGCAATAGAGGTCGAGACCAATCCGCGCTTTAATACCTTAACAGGGTGGGAAAGGTAGATATGGATATGATGATCGGTGCGTTAATACCACGCGTAGCCCCTCTTTTGAGGAGTGATTACCGGGTATTGCATTGATGTGATCCATATTACAAATAGACCTAGGACCCCCTTTATATTCGTTAGCATGCTTAGTTATAACTCTTTCAAAACTTTGCTTTATTTTATCATTTCCAAACACTTGTGTATTTAAATCCCCTCTTATTTGAGCCTTGTTTTTTTACGTGTTAGTTGCGCAAATTCTCAAAGAATTATCTGGCCGGGAACCACACTAGTGGATCTTGAGGGGTGCCTAACACCTTCCCCTTGGGATAATTTCAAGCCCTTACCCTGTCTCTGGTTATAAAAAAATGTAGTTATAATTGAACTTCATAGGTGCCCTTACGCACCTTAAAATCGTTAGGTGGCGACTCTTCAAAAACTGCAAAAACCCTTTTTCCAAAAGGAAAGAGTTGTCCCAATCAAATGTCATAAACCCGATTTTCTGACAGAGGAAAAAGGGGGCGCGACAGCATGGCGACTCTGCTGGGGATTTTTAGGCTTTTACCATTTCAGATTATTCTTGTGAATTTGTACCTCTCCCTATGCGCAATTATCTGTTTAATTCCTTTATACATTTAATTTCTTCTTTAAAAGCAAAAATAACATATTTTCCTTGTTTTCTTTCCTTTATTGCTTTAAATTATGAAACTGTTGTATTTATCGCTTTCTTAATGTGCAAATACATGTCAACATGCTTTTAATTATTGCATAATCATGCTCAACATCATACTCCACTCGTGCCAAAACAAATCCTATAGCAACGCTTATAATGATTGGTTGCGCTCTTCCTATATCGTTACCCCCTAAATTCGGAAAGGCATATTTGCGGTAAAACTAGTCGATCAACGGTGCAGTCGACAGTTCCGAGCCTTCCCCCTTGAATTGTCTGCTCAAGGGTACCAGTCTAAAACCCCATAGAAACCTTACTCTGTTTAAATTGTGCATGCATCATGGTCAAACCTAGTCGGATCAGTTATGTTGTCCACATAATAATCCTTTAAGATAGCCTTGTCCAAAGTCCACTGGGTTTCCCTAAAACCCAAAACGGACGTCGTCACGTTCTGTGCATTTATTTGGAGAACTAGATGCTTCCTGCTAATCATTGATATTAAATAGTCGAGTCCGGTGGGGGAAGGGTCTAACCTTATTTGCCTTGCAGAAATATGAGGCACGAAGTCCCCAGATTCGGCATGGTCACCAACATCCACCCAAGGTTGCTAAGCTGGTGGAAAGATTTACACTCTAGTGAGCAGAACCTCATCAGAAAATATCTGGAAAATCTACCATCCCTCCTGGAAATCCAACCCAATAACATGATCATAGAGGCTGCCACATTGTTTTGGGATTGTGAAAGAGCCGTATTCCGCTTTGGGGGTATTGAAATAACACCTTTGCTAGAGGAGATAGGAGGACTGGCTGGCCTAGTATGGGAAACTCCGGGCTTGCTAATGCTTGAGAATCGCAAAGGTAGAGGCTTCCTTAAAATGATGGGTTTGA